>NC_138772.1:396779716-396964716 GCF_965119305.1 Pelophylax lessonae | reverse complement strand
CTGTGATTTTTACTGACTACCACATCACCTCTTTCAGGACCTGCTTACTTTGCTAGTGGAAAGGCTTAGAATTTACAATAAAGCTGGCCATAGCTCAGTTCAAAATGTTTCTTTCATTTTCATCTATTTTCTAATTGTTAGAGGGTTCAAATTAACTGTCATTTATGACCGCAGTGATGAGGAAATTAGAAGGAACAGGATGAAAACATTTTGCCAAAAGAATTTCTAACACTGTATGCAGTTTTTATTCAGGAAAATACATTAATTCCAAAATTAAATATTAAAAGTAACTAAATGTTGAAGTACTTATAAATTACATTTGTCAAATCTTCGACTGTACTGGGGATTTTCCTATGAACGTTCCTTCGAAAATATATTAAGATATACGTAAGGCCCTGTAATCTACGATCCAATTCTTCTTATGCCTGACAACTTATATCCAATTTATGTCCACATCACTGGCCCCTAATAGTGTACTAACTATGTTGACTGCTCTTCTGTTACTGTACCTGTATTTGATTTAGACATACTCAATGTTAAGATTAATTGCAGTGTTATCATTGTTGATAACACCAAAGACAAGTTTTGTTGATTCTGTTACCACTGTAAGCCTAATTTTCCTGTTCAAGGGGCTGACTAGAACTTGGAGCGGTCTCCTTCCACTGTAGCACAAGGTCTGATGTGTTGAGCCTTCGTGTGAGCTTAAAGTCCAGCAATTTTCCTTTGACCTTTCTCATCAACATAGTTTATACATCCATGGAACTGCTGCTTCCGAGATGTTTTTTTTTTTTTGTTGAGGTTTTAACAAAAGTATCTGTAAACTGCCAACAACCATTACATGGCCAAAGTCACTTAGATAATCTTTCCCATTCTAATGTTAGGAAACTTCTTGATTATGTCTACATACTTTATGCATTAGATTGCAACATGATTTACTGTGTGGCTCTTTGCATTAACAAACAAATTCATTTCATAAACTAGCCAGTAATTATATATTGTGTATTGCTCAAAAATGTATGGAAGCTTACTATGATGTAATCCCTGCTTAGGGTGTTTCAACATTTCCATTCTTACCCCAGATTGCTGCGTGAAAGTAGGAACTTGCAGTGTCAGATACTGGGCAGCCAACCACTAAAAGTCAATGCTTTAAGGAGCCTGTCTTCTTTTATAAGGTTATTATGCATACAATCTGAAAAATATTATTGATGAAACACGTATGCATTCCAGTGCCTGGCCTACTATAATATTTTAACACTAGAGAGCAAACGGAGGTGAGACTTGTAGGCAGGTAGAGTTTTATGCTGCCCTAGTTGGGAGGGTTAGTGTTAATTGTGTTACCCAGTTCTTTCTTGGTAGGCTTTTTTTGGGTCCAAATCCACTGGTTCTATGCATTTTAGAAAGGGCCAGGAGTTCAGACCCTGGAGGCCCCACAGTTGCTGCTGTTGGCTGTTCAATAACATTGCCAGATTCCGTTTGGCTAGCCTGCCGTAATATACCGAGATTGGGGTTCCAGTTAATGAACGATTGGCTTCAAGATATTTCTACAGCCTAGATAGATTGCTGGGACCTGCAGTCTACCCTGAAGATGCCCATCTTGGATACTATCATCATTGACTCAGTTATGGACTCTGTCCTGTGCAGGTGTTCTGGGGCAGCCAGCCATCCAGAGTTAGGGATTCGTTTAGAGAAAGACTGTTGCCTTTGTTTGACTGTTATGATGCCACGATGTTCAAGTAAAGCTTTTGAAACTTTGCCCTTGCCTGTTTTGAAGTTACTCAAGAGGTGTAATGCAAGTAACTAGCACACATAGTTTACAGTGCAGGTCAGCTAAGCAGATTGAGGTATGAAGACAACAGTGTAAGAGTTAATATAGTGCAAAGATACAAGTGGTTACTAAAGGTAACAAAGGTTTCTCTAGCAGCCTGTCATAAATGTGTACATGTGACAAGTGGGATAGCCTCTTGCAGGCAGACTTGATTTCGACACTCTCTCCATAAGCAAGTCCATCTCCCATAGCAACGGGAGCAGTTCAGCATCGCAGAGGTCCTCAGCCTGTGCACAGATACAAAAGAGAGAGAGTTAATGAAGAGTCTGCGCCAGATGCACGGTGGGACCTTGTACTGTTACTGGGAGTGAGATATCGGTAATACGCTGGACAGGTGGAGAGGGCATCGGCTCAGCATGCCCCTCCAGAATGCAACAGAGACAGTACAATGTACACTGACATGGGGACGAGAGAGGTAACTGGTGGACAGTTTATTGCTCAAGTGTACATGGTGCAAGACACCCCATGTGCAAGGCAAGTGACCGTATCCAAAGTGTGTAGCATAGCCCAGAAGAACCTACACCAGGGTAGGCCTTCCATGTAAGCCACACTTTGAGCCCAATGAGGAGAAAAACATGGAGGGAGTGTCAACCGTCTGTCCTACAAGCTAACATAGCCTAACATTGAAAAAAGATGCACATGTTCAGCCCGAAATGAAGACTCTTGACTCTTGAAACTTAAGCAGTTGTCAGAATATAAAAGTGTGGTTGTTCTATACAAAAACGGTCAGTAGAATTAGGGAAAACAAGTAATAACAGGATATTTGTCAAAAGTGCATGAATATAATTTGTATCTACTAAAGCCCAAAAAAAGACATACGGTCTCTAAAACATATCTGTAAAAGAGTACTGAGTTTGCCTGTTGGAAATGGCTGATGGAGAAAAACATTCTTTGATTTAAAACATTTTTTTCCCATTAGAATATATTACACCTATAGTCTGTATGGCTACAGTGTGCATATAAACAACTGTTTTGCCCTGCATCAAAAGGTAAGCTGAGACAATAAGTAAAGGCTTTTCTTTTCTATGTTGACTTTTTCTACTTATTTAATTCTCTAAACATGATGCAGATTCTTAAACAGCAAATAATGAGTAGAAGACATTGGGGACCAGAGAAATTGCTAAACTCTTCTGGTCCTTGATGTAGTTAGAAAACAACTATCATTTTTATGTAGGTGTCATTATTAATAACACATACCATGCACACTCATGCTTTACACAAAATTTAATGAGCACAGTTCAGTCTTCAGTGAGGACTTCTAATGCTGCTAAATGTTTTTCTTAATCTTTCTTTAATAGCATGATCAATCCTGCAGCACCATCTGCCTCTGGGCTTAGCAAAGCTCTTACAGAGAAAAGGAAAACAATATTGAATATAGTTCAGAGATGAGCCACAAAGAGCTACAGGCCTGCAAGGTTTGCTAACACTGTGATCCCTTATGTTAGTCTTGTTAAACCTCCATCAGGAGCTAGAAAATGTATATACTGTATGTAAAAGGGTTGTTTATGGCTGACAGGTTCATAGTTACTATGGACCTTCAGCATGATAGAGTCAGTTCAGGTGTTGGAATGGTTATGGGCTGTACTGCAAGAATAATATAGCCAAAGTATAACTGTAGCATTATGAAAATGAATGGTGTTCTTAGGGTCATAGTCAGCATTTTTCTTCCTCAAAACAAGGTGAGTCGACTTAATGCCAAAGAGCTCAATTTTGGTCTCATCTTACCATGGCACTTTCTCCCAGTCCTTTTCCGAATCATTTAGGTATTCATTGGCATAACTGTAAATGTGCCTTCTTGAGGAGGGGGACTCGCTGCGTTTGTAAGAAGAAAAATGCTGACTTTGACTCTAAGAACACCATCCCTACAGTCAAGCACGGAGGTGGAAACATGATGCTTTGGGCTGTTTCTCTGATAAAGGTCGACTTTGCCACATTGAGGCCAATGGACTGGGCCATGTATTGTAAAATCTTAGATGAGAACCTTCTTTCCTCAGCCAGAACACTGAAGATGGGTCGTGAATTGGTCTTCCAGCATGACAATGACCCAAAACATACAGCCAAGGCAACAAAGGAGTGACTCAAGAAGAAGCACATTAAGGTCATAGAGTGGCCTAGTCAGTCTCCAGACCTTAATCCTACAGAAAACGTATGGTGGAAGCTGAAACTTTAAGTTACCAATAGACAGCCAAGAAACCTTAAGGATTTAGAGAAGATCTGTAAAGAACAGTGGACCAAAATTCCTCCTGAGATGTGTGTACACCTGGTCACCAACTACAAGAAACATCTTACCTCTGTGCTTGTCAACAAAGGTTTCTCCACAAAGTACAAAGTCATGTTTTGCTTGGGGATCAAATACTTATTTTACTCACTGAGGTGCAACTTAATTTATAGCATTTGTTTTATGTGTTTTTTTTCTGGATTTTTGGTTGATATTCTGTCTATCATTAAAAATACGCCTTTGATAAAAATTATAGACCCTTCATTTCTTTGTAAGTGGGCAAACTTACAAAATCTGCAGGGGGTCGAATCATTATTTTCCCCTCTGTATACCTACCATTAGGGTGATAACCCTAACGAAGATAATTGAGTAAGCAATACAAATCTGACAAAGATTTAAATCCTTTTTCAACTTTGTCAAAAGATAAAGGCAAATTTCACTTCAATATTGGCTAAATGTAAGATTTGGCTTATTGTTTATGCAGAAGAAATAACACTGTCTGCCGCATAGTAGGCTTGTGGCCTTGTATTTAGAGCTGTCTGTGATAAAGTCTGCTCAAGGATGAAAATATTCCCCGAAACCACTGGAAAGTCACTGGTGTTTCTCAAATATTTTCCATGAAGGCCCAAAGAATGATAAATCTTTTTATCATGAGGAATGTCTTAGTAACATGATAGTAGAGTTTATGTTGGTGGTTCCTTTGTTTATGAAGGGTTACTGAAGATCTGCATAGTAGGGAATGACTTCAGTTCTTGTTGCTTCCTAGTTCTGAATAGCCAGAGCAATAGGGCTTTGGATGTTTGTAATCCATACCTGATGTCTGGTGGGTTATAACAGTGTTCCTCAAATTTTTTCAGCCAAGGCACCTTTTTAAAATAACTACCCCATTCTAAAATTATTAGTGAACATACAAAATATAACAAATACATAAAGTAAACTGGTAAACCAGTAAAGAAAAGCAAGGTCAGGCAAGGGGGCAGGATGGAAGAAGGACAGGGCAGGTACAGGAGATGTAGATCAGATGGTAAAGGGATGTGCACACTGGCATACACTGAGGCCTTAGCTGATTCTAGATGTGGGGTTAGATAGCCTTCCAACAACTAGCGCCAGATAGCGACTAATTGCATTTTTCTGCTGGCTGCTGGGAGGCCGCTCATGGATGCTGAAATTACCCCAATCTAGCCCAGGGACAACAGTGCTACCTGTTCATGCTTTTCTGCATGCTCCTGCCAATAGACCAGTACTAAATAGAAAGTTAAATGCACTTTGAAAAGAAGACTGTGTTATTATTTCTATTACAGAAACCAAAATGTTGAAATGTGTAATTGTATAATAATAAGCACTATGTCTATGATGAAGCTCGCACCCAATGAATGAACAGGGTGTCATGTGCTATAGGTGTGAACAGGAAAAAAAAGATCTCTGATGAAAATATTTTAACACAAAACATTTATTGTAAAAGGAAACCCCAAATGAAAGACATTTCATGGGCTATTCATAAAGGAGAGGAAACGATGCAATCAGCTCTGTACCTGCATTAATTGATAAGATGCATGATGTGGTGTGGATCCTTTAGTGTCCTTTGGAATGTTTTGTGCACAATACTAAGAGCAGGAAAGTTTTGTTAAGTGACATTGAAAGGTCACGTGACCGGCTGTCCACCATTTTTATTTCCCCTATTCACTAACATAAATAGGACTTTGGTGAAACAAGTATTCTTTATGAAGGTGCTGGGTGTATTTTTTGGGTGTATTTTTTGGGTGTATTTTTTTTTTTTTTTAAAACATGCTTTGGTAAGGCCATACTGTTGCTTTATAAATTGGCCTTAGTGTTTTCTAAAGCTTTGTGTATCATAAACAGTTGCTTTTTGTCACATTAGTTTTTATAACAGTTGTTATGCCTTTTTGTTAGTCTTTTCACATTTCACACACTTCCCGTCTTCCAGATTCCAGAAAGTAACAATGTTAGACAAAACTTGTGCAATGTGTGTTGGCACACCTGCTTGTAGTCTTCTCCAGGGGAGCACATGACATGGTGGTACAAGAGCGGAATTTGGACCTACAACACCAAGGGCTTGAACAATTGCAAGATCAAGGCTTGAACAATTGCTCACCACGTGACGCATGGAGGAGACCCTTTGTCAAGTACGCATGCGTGCGAAACATGTCGTCACGGCAACGTCTCCTCCATGCGTTCCAGGCTGGTTTATGGTTCCGGGTTTGAGACTTCCGTCTTTTGCCTCTGAGTCGCGGTAATGTCACCCGGTGAGCGCCGGTGGGCCCGTCTCAGCTCCCACTTGCATACGGCTCCTCCGACCTGCATTCCATCTACAGAGGTTCGGCCACAGTTCACCCAGTGGACCCGGCAGTCATTACCGATCATCATCGGAATATACCGGTCTGGTACAGCAATAGTTTTTATTGGCTTTATTGTTTTCAATTGTATTTTAACTTTGACATTCTTCAATAAACGGTTTCTTATATCCATCGGCTTGTTTATCAGCATCCTGGTAATACCAATATCCGGACTGCGCTGTTCTCTACTTTTGGTTGCTTGTTGGCTGGTCTTTTTTACAGAAAGCTCCTACACAGAAAGTTTCACACTAGATTACTAGAATGTTCTTGAAGAAATGCACAAGGCAGATTAAAAAAAGAATAGTAATTTCTCTTGTGTTAAGACAATATTTGCCTATGCCAGAGTCAAGCTTTAATATGTTATTTATTTATTTATTTAATATAGGTTCTTATATAGCAGCGCCAATTTAGGCAGTGCTTTACACATATACATTGTACATTCACATCAGTCCCTGCCCTCAAAGAGCTTACAATCTAGGGTCCCTAATTCACATTCATACATACATAGACTAGGGCTAACTGAAACAGGAGCCAATTAACCTACCAGCATGTTTTTGGATTTTAAAGCTTACATATGATTTTAGTGAGCGAGTTTAGCTTTATGTTAAAGTGGTTCTAAAGCCTAAAGCCACTGGCTCCCTCTAATGTCAATCAAAGCCAGTGACTAGGGAGTGGGAGGTTGGGGTCATGTCCCGCTGTCTGTGTCAATGGATGCAGCAGCGGGGCTCGTCAGCGCACATGTGCGAGTGCCCCCATGGGCTTCCTATGGGGACACTGGACAGAGAAGAGGAGCCAGGATTGCCGGCAGTGGACCCGAGAAGAGGAGGTTCGGTCCGCTCTGTTCAATTCTATTGCACAGAGCAGGTAAGTATGACATATTTGTTCATTTTTAAAACATTTTCCTTACCTTTACAATCACTTTAATTAAGAATATAAGGTACCATAGGACCAAAATAAAAGTTATAAGGTGCCTAGGTGAATCCTGCATAAAGATGGTGCTCATGTCATTACAGCGATGAACAAGTTGAAACAATAGTCATCTTTCTCTGCCTGTACTTAGAAGCAAATGTATTTTCTCTTCAAGGTAAGCAGAAGGATTAGCAGTTCAGTACAGCCAGGCACATGTGCCTAATCACTAATATGTTAAACAGATTAACTAACAAGTCATCAGATAAGCAGTAGGGTAGAGTCCTGGGCACTTCAGACCATTGAAGCCAACATCCGACTGTCTTCTCTTTCATCAAGAAATATGTTAGTATGTTATGTATACTGTTTTATAGGCTGTATGTTAGTAGCATAAAACTTAAAGTTTTTATATTACTCATTATTACTAGAAGGGGTTTGGGTAGTTGAATACTAACATACAACAATGTAGTATTTACTGTGATCACTTTATTATAAACAAGTATGAGGAAGTTAATTGTATACACTAGTTCTTGTGCTTTCCAATGAGTGAATAATATTTCAAGGATGCCAGATAAATCTGTTTTGGTATTTCAGGGGCTTTTGTGTGTCACTTGATGTAATTTACTAGAAAAAAAGGATCATGATGATGATTTTGGTTTAAAAAAAAAAATGAATGAATGATTGAATTAAAATGTTAATACAGTGGATTTAAATAATTGTTATCTATCTATCTATCTATCTATCTATCTATCTATCTATCTATCTATCTATCTATCTATCTATCTATCTATCTATCTATCTATCTATCTATCTATCTATCTATCTATCTATCTATCTATCTATCTATCTATCTATCTATCTATCTATATCAATCTATCTATCTATCTATCTATCTATCTATCTATCTATCTATCTATCTATCTATCTATCTATCTATCTATCTATCTATCTATCTATCTATCTATCTATCTATCTATCTATCTATCTATCTATCTATCTGTGGAGATAGTATTTGGAAGTGTTTTATACACTACGTTATATACTGTACCTGTTCCATTTTCAATATTTCCAATACTCTCTTCTCTGGTCCATGTAACAAAAACTGCAACCTACACATTACCCAGTGGATACTCCAATGTCTTTTTAAAATGTTATACAGTGTAAGATTTAATTAGATCCAATGCAAACCCAAGTCAGAGGACACAAGTTTGCAAGGATCAGTATTGAATGACTATTGAATTAACAGATGAATTGATAATCAGTCACAGTGATAAGGCTACTGGATTTAGTGTCAGAAAGCTAATCATAATCACAAGAGGTGCAATGGTGGTAAAAAAGGAAACTGATAGCAATTTTTTCACATCGTGGTAACACTTTACAGTTTTTTATTTAGAAAGTGTTAAAAATGAGTTGCCTTCTAAATGTATATATTCGAAATATTGATATTGTGTTTGGTTTTTTATTTGATATTAGACTAATTACAACATTATATCTAGCAGCTAAATATAACAAAAAAAAAATACTGATTATATAAGCAAATGTACCCCAAACTGTGTAACCTTTTGGACCATGTTTAAATGATTCATAATAAATACAATTGTATTTGTTCTTCAAAATACAGATAAGATTACACTTTAATTGTGTGACCAACTTTAAAGAACTATGGCTAAAATTACATACATCCTGTGATCTGCAACAGTATTAACATAGCATGTAATGTTTTTCAGTTTTTTTCCTTGTAAGGCTGGCCATAGATAAACAATCGATTCCCCTTGGAAAGCTACTGTGTTCTCCCGGCAGGGGGGGCGCAGGGAGCCGTCCCTGCCGAGAGAACAGTAATCAGGAAACAGTCAATATCAGGCCTCAGGAGTGGTGCCCCATCCCTATAATAAAGAAAATGGAGAGATCCCCTAGGTGTGGGAATTTAGCGGCACCTTGTAATGAAAAGTAATATATTGTTTAAAAGAGATCATTTCATTAAATAATTTAAAAAAATTGCTATGTTGCATTTGTAGCAGCATGAACAACAATTTTCACAGCAAAAGACATGGAAATGACAAAAGAGAAACATCATACAATATAGAAAATGATGTCAGTGACCCAACGCGTTCGGGGATGAAAAAGCTCCTTCATCAGGGGTGTAACTGAGGTTGAACAACCTATAGCGATATTGGTGTATAGGTACAATCCATGTCATGGATAAAAACAATGAGAAGACAACAGCCAGAGTTCCAGAGAGGTAAATCAGCACTTTCTGCCCACCAACAATTCTTGATATTATGTTGATCACTAAGAAAAACGATTGAATTGCAGAAGCCACCAGATAAAAGTCCTGGATGCTGTGGTTAAATACGAGAGCAAGCCCAGAGGAAAGCTCCAAGGCGGCAGAAAGGTAGTGGCGTGTGTCTCTGTGATAGCAGCAAGCTGAGAGAACACAGTGAATATTGGTAGTGGCTTTAGCCACTGGCAATGATCCCATGTAAAAGTCCAACATGCTGATTGTACCCAAGTCAAGTGATGGATCGACTTGGGTACAATCAGCCTGCCCATAAATGGTTCAAATCTTTGCTAGTCCCTGCTAAACCAACCCAGATTCGGACGATCTATGGCTGGCTTAACATAGTTTTATTATCTGTTGATCCTGCCATTGCTTCTGTTGATTTTTACTTCAATAGGTTGGCAACCTTGTTCATTCTGCAAATTTGAATGTTTAAAAGCTAACACGTTTTCAGCAGTTGCAGCAACAGCAAAAAAAAAAAAAAAAACAATCAATTAAATAAATACATAAATAAAGAAACCATATGAATTAAAGTGACCTTTGTAAAAAATGTTATTTGTAATATGATTTGTTCAAACCCATATAAGTGTCACTTTTGCTTGACAGCTTGGCCTGCAAAGGTAGAGAAAATTCTAAATAAAAGACTGTGATTTAAAAAAAAAATGAATTCACATACTAGATACTTTCCTTACAGAAATGAACACCCCTACCAGAATACACTTTTTGTCACTATACTGGGTCTTTAAAGGATAACTATACTTTTGAACCCATGTGTTCTTTTAATATAGCCAGAGATACAAAGAAATCCAGAAAATATAACCTTTTACCTCTGCCCATAATTTGAGCTGCCGTTACAGGCACAGGCCAGTGTAAACATTTTATTGTTTACTTCCAGTCTTCCTGCAGATCAGGACTGAGAACAACAAGGAGGAATCTGCTCCAAAACCTTATTTGACTCAAAGATTAGCTGCATTTAGGTATGCCCTGCCCATCCTCCTCTCCCATGTGGTTCAGTCCAGCCAACTGTGGAAAGCAGAATGCAAGGCAATTTTTAGGATCATTAAAGGCTCAAAATATCTCAGGGCACTATTTATTAGTCAAATGGTACTGTTCAAAGTACATGGTAAATCGTGAACATGAATATTGCTTTAAAGCCCAGAATCAGGAAAATGTCAAATTATACGTTGAAATGGGGCTGAGCCGGCATTGCAAGGGTTAATTGCTCAATTCGTCTAGAGGAGAGGAGAAGCACTTTTCACTCACCTGATCCTCCACTCCTCCAGCAGATGGCACACCACCGTGTTCTGGTAGTGGATAATTCCTTGACATCATCAAGTGCCATGCAGAGCTATGGACCCCATGTTGGTCCTGATGATTTTCAGTTCCTAGACCTCTGGAGTATGGGCGAGAAGAAACTGTGGAGACCAGTCTAGCAGCAGGGAGGATTGGAGGATTAGATAAGTAAATCTTCCTTTTTTGTTCCCCCCGACGTCAACTAGCAATGAACCCTCACATTGCGGGCACAGCCCCACTGCAAGGGATAGTTTTGCAGTTGTCTGAAGTTGGGTTTTAAAGAACCAGCATTCACATAACATTATTTTCCACTTCTTTGGAAACTGGATGTATTTAGTGGTAGGAGTCCTCCATTACAGGTTAGATAAATAATCTGCAGATCTATATCTCAATTGGATATGGATTTGAATTTTTTTATTTTTCATAGCGTGTAGGAAGTAGGTGCCAAGAATACTGACCCAATGACTTAACTGTGAACCTTTTAATTTTGAGCTTATATGGTTGATATTTCTCAAAATACATTTTGGTACTGTTGTTTTTTATCATGGTTGTAAGTCTTGATTCATTAATACTAGTATATTAAAAAAGAATAGCGCACACATGCAAAAGAAATTGCTACCAAATTTGAAGACAATCCATAAATAAAAATGGGGATTTGGTCCCACCATATGGCCGTATAGTGCTCAAGCCCACCACTACGTCAAAGTACCCCATTATCAGTGGGTCCTACACTATCCATGAAAAAGAGATGAATCCAGCCTTTCCAACCCTTGGAGACAATACTCCTTGCTGTGAAAGATGTGCAAATGCACTACAGGGGACTCCTCCTATATCCACTTGATAGTGAACACTGATGGAGCACAGGTGTGTGTGGGGGGTGGGGTGGGTTGCTCAACCTCGGTAGTCTGGTCAGACCGAATACATAATAAACAAGCAAAAAATTTGGGGGAGCATACCCATGTATTTCTAAAGCTGGTGCAGCTATAAACCAAAAGACATGTATATTAAAAAAGAATAGCGCACAAATGCAAAAGAAATTGCTACCTAATTTGAAGACAATCCATAAATAAAAATGGGGATTTGGTCCCACCATATGGCCATATAGTGCTCAAGCCCACCACTTTTAATATACATGTCTTTTGGTTTATAGCTGCACCAGCTTTAGAAATACATGGGTATGCTCCCCCAAATTTTTTGCTTGTTTATTATGTATTCGGTCTGACCAGACTACCGAGGTTGAGCAACCCACCCCACCCCCCACACACACCTGTGCTCCATCAGTGTTCACTATCAAGTGGATATAGGAGGAGTCCCCTGTAGTGCATTTGCACATCTTTCCCAGCAAGGAGTATTGTCTCCAAGGGTTGGAAAGGCTGGATTCATCTCTTTTTCATGGATAGTGTAGGACCCACTGATAATGGGGTACTTTGACGTAGTGGTGGGCTTGAGCACTATATGGCCATATGGTGGAACCAAATCCCCATTTTTATTTATGGATTGTCTTCAAATTTGGTAGCAATTTCTTTTGCATGTGTGCGCTATTCTTTTTTTAATATTAATACTGGTACCTGGTGGCAACTGTAATATGATTTCTAGGTATAGCGATAACTACTTGGTAAAGGTTTTTAGTTAATTTGATTATTTGTGCAATTAAATGTATTTATGTTTAATCGCCATGCGTTCTGAAGAATGTTTACTAAGATTGTTTGCTTTCAGCCACTAGAGTGGAGTAGGTCTTCAGTAATATGGCCGCTACTTATTTATTGATTGTTGTGTGGTTCAGGCTAGTGAGACGAATGATTGTGGCAGCACCTGCTGCCCTCTGGTGGTTGAAGCTTATATAAGGAAGTGTGAGTACTGCTATCCCCACTACCTCCTGGAAGAAGTCTGTTAAGAGGAAACATATGTCACAAGGCACAGGAAATAGCGGTGACGTCAGCACACCCGTGGGTGTAAGACAGATTGTGTCTATTTCAATGCTTGTTTTTATCCTCGCTGCTGTAAGTAGATTTTAAATAAACCCTCTTTGATTTTACTGGATGTTGCACAATGAGCTTCTTTTCTCATTGTTATGTGGAATCATCCGGTCTGAGACTGTCCTGGATGAGCCTGTTAGGTCCTTCCCAGAATTTGCTATCTTCAAGGACGATTGGAGAAGGGAAAGCTAGCCCAAACCTAAAGTGAGATGTGAAGCTCACTAAGGCGGTTAATGACCTTGATAGGTCTAAAATTCTGGTAAGAGGCTATGTGTGTTTGAACTGGAAGAGAAGCACTCGGTGTTAATTCACCGAAGTTGAAATAAGAGCCATCTTGCACTGTGTGGATCACCATCTAATGGACTTATGTTTTTTAGACTAAATTTTTATAGGAATAACACTTTTTTCTTATCTTGTGCACTATCTTCTTGCGTTCACACTACATGATTATATTTGTTTTGTGGCATTTGAATTAATGTTATAGTTATTGGTTTATACAACATTTATACATGTTTGAGTTGTGCATTATATACATATGGCAGCGCAACACTGTTAAATTTCAATTCACATATCACTCAGTAAAATTATATTATTCTCCGCCATCTTTATGAAAAAACACTCTTGCCCACTGGCATGATTATATTTCCAAGATAGCTTTATTGTTTTAAAGAGACAGTATAAGCATACAGGTTATGGTGAGTAGGGTCTAAGGCCTCATGCACACAGGGCATTTTTACTGCTGCTTTTAAGAGCGTCTGTTTTTTTTTTTTTTTGCAGCCTAAAAAGGCCCCTCCATGTTATTCTATGGCCTCATGCACACACAGGCTTTTAGGAGCTGTAAGTGGCATAGGTGATTTTAAGCTGTAAAAAAAACCCATGGCCAGTGCGTTTTGGAGCAGCAGAGTTAAGCAGTAAAAATGGCTGATGCTACTAAAGGCTGCTTAACGCCGCATACAGAGTTAGGCCATGCCAGACGTTTTTAAGCTGTAGTAGTTGTATTTGAGGTTGGAAAATAGAAGAGGGCAGAAAAAGGCTGCTAAACACTAATGCTGCTAAACGTGGCTAAAACATGCATTAACGCCAATACAAAACGCTTCTAAAAGCACGTTTTTACAGCTGCTTTTTTCCTGGCGTCAGAACCGGCTTTTCAGCCCATTTTTTCAAACGCCCTGTGTGCATGAGGCCTAACAGAACCAAAAAGCCCTGAAAGCCTGATGTGTTGCATAGCCCAGTAAATTCTACTTAATACAGTAGCATACCTCCCAACTTTTTGAGATGGTAATGAGGCACACCTATTAGCAAAAGCATGTTGGCATAGTACACACTTCATGCCACGCCCCTTAAAGAAGAATAATACCAAAAAAAAAAAAAGATAAATGAAACCCCCAAATGCTTTTTTTACCACTACTATTCCTTTACAGTATATTGGCTTTTGAAATTTACAAATGCAGCAATTTAGAAATTGGATGAAAGGTTTAGCACTGGGAAACACTTTTTGAAAGATAAAAAGTGCATTTTATATACAACTGTATAGATCAGACCAAAATGAGGGACAAATGAAGAGGAAAGAGGGACACAGGGACTTTGTTGCAAATCAGGGACAGTCCTTCGAAATCAGGGACAGTTGGGAGCTATGCAGTAGGTATTTACATGGCTCATTCCATCACATATCCCAAAAATACAAGAATATCTTCTGTCTCGAGAAGGCTTTACTGTGCTAGGCACTGATTTGGTTGGAGGGCCATTTCATTTGTTTAGTCCCTTCTTACCATAACATGTCTGGTTGCATTTGGGTTTATTTACTAGAGCTAGCGAGGGCAAGATTAGTCACATTTCTGCAAAAAAAAAAAAAACAATCAGGTTCCAGGTTTTATTGCTAAGACTTAAATAAACAAGCTGAGGTTAGAAGCTGATTGCTTTCTTTGCAGAATTGTGACCAGTTTGCCCTTTAATAAATAAACCCCATTGTCTTATTGGATCCCAATTAAACTTTCACAATTCCACAAAAAAACTGAAACACTTTTATACAGTTTGGAATAAATAACTTCATATTATTAGACAATATTTTCACTGTGCACTAGCGGATGTGCATTTTGGCTCTTTCGGGTGTAAAGGAATGCTTTGTATGATTCCGCCCAATGTCCTAAAATGAAGAATAATCCTCTTATTTTTGGGATATGTGATGGAATGAGACAAGCCAATGCCTTCTGTTTTCAGAAGGCTGTGCTATGCACTGATTGTATTGTTCTAAAAAAAAAAAAAATCAGAGATCTACAGATTAGCCACTAGAGGAAACAATGTATTCCACTGCAACCAATACACACTATACAGTATAAATTATACATTATATAGTAAAAAAAAACTGTATAATATGCAGCAGTTTATGTATTTGACTAAAATGAAACTTCCCAGGCCAGTCCAAGGTCACTTTAAGTCTGACATTTGTCATGTAGGACCAGAGATGTATAGTAACAAAGAAGAACTACTTCACTACTGTACTTAAGTACCGAAAGGCGGTATCTGTACTTTCCTAGAGTATAATTTTTTTCTCCTACTTCCACTTTTACTTCACTACATTTTTTCGATGATTTCAATACTTCTACTCCAATTTTTTTTTTGTGCTGCATAGTTACTCGTTACAATTATAAAAATTACCACTGCCAGAACAGTAGATGGCAGGTTTCATGAAGCTCAAAAAAATGTGTATAATGTCATGTGTACTTTTGACTTCTTTTGACTTCTTTCTTTAATAACTTTAACTTTAATAACTTTAACTTTAATAAACTTTTGACTTCTTTCTTTAATAACTACATAACACAGTACTTGTACTTTTACTTTCAGTACTTGAGTAGCACATTTTTTTTAAAAACTTCTGGTACTTTTACTTTCAGTACTTGAGTAGCAACATTTTAAAAAAAAACTACTTGCAATACTTAAGTACAAAAAATGTTGAATACTTTAGTACTTCTACTCAAGTCACTTTTTGATCGAGCACTTTTATTCAAGTATGGGTTTCGAGTACTTTATACAACTCTGTGTAGGACTAATGATACAAACAGGAATACTTTACTGTGAATGCCTGAAACAAGCAGCTACTGTATGGGATAATAATTGACTAAAGAAAATGTACAGAATAATTTGCAGTAGTAATAAATCAAACTTAAATTGAAAAATAACAGTAATAGTAATAAAGGCTATAATAAAACAACAAACATAATAATATAATATATGATAATATGAATAATGAATTGGCCAAGGTTTTTTTTTCTTACACAGAATGTATTCTGCTTTTCTAGGAGGCAAATAACATACATATTTGGACTAACAACATTTCTGCTCTGTTTGAAACCCCATCAAACTGCACCGGTGTCCCCAGCATTAGAAGATGGTGCCCTAGGCAAGAAGCTGAAAGGTAATTTTTATCACAAATCCATACTGTGTTGTATATCATTCCACAGAAAACAGAGCTAAAGCAATGTTTCTCTATCAAGGCAACTGGATTTTTTTTTAACACAAAACAGAAGCCTGGAGGCAGGAAAAAAAGGTCTTAATGCATATATTATTCTAAACTGGAGAAATATAACGTAAAATAGTGTTAAACATACAGTACAATACAAACCGGTTATGTTTTTGCAAATCCTTATAACAAATGCTTTATTTTACTTTCCTTGCTGTTAATGTTTCTGATGGAAATATCAGATGTTCTTGACAGAACTGAGTAACATAATAAAGATTCTAAAAAGAATATAAGGCCGGTGCCTATAGGTGTCAGTATGCTTTTATCACTGGTAGAGCACCCAGGGACTACAAAAACTTGGGAAGCTATATTTGTATGCAGAAACATGCTTCCATTGTCACGGACTCTGGCCCACCCTCTCTGACTCCTGCAGTGCTAAAGCTTAGTATTACATTAGTATTGCATTAGTATTGCATTAGTATTGAATTAGTATTAGTAATCAGTATTAGTATTAGAATTAGTCAAATTTTGGGCACCTAGTATGCACAAGTCAAGTTTTGGGCATCATCGACCAGTTCAATAGAAACCGCCCGATATTCGACCCGTGTGTACTGCAGCCGGTCTGACAGAAGTTGCCCATTCAGATGGCTTCTGTCAGTGGGGCATGACCGAAAAAGATCTGCTGACCAGGGTGTTTTGGTGGGGGGGTGTTGTAGAATTTCATATTAACCCATGTATTCCATATTATTCTGCATATGTTATTAATATAATTATTATTATTATTATCATAGTGGTAGTGGAATTATCATCAATATTATTATTAATCAATATTAAAGTAATAGTTATTAGTCTTTAGTAATGTATACTATAATATTTCATAATTTAGAAAGCTATATCTAAAAGTTGAACTCTAGATGACCTCTCTGCTTCATATTGGTATTTTTTATAAGACGGTCACAAGTTTACTGGGTGAAAGTTTACTAGTATAAAGGTCAGACCGTTTCAGCCCCCGTTCACACTGGGGCGACCTGTCAGGCGACCTGGTCGCCTGACAGGTCGCCGTAGGTCGCCTTCCATAGAGAAGCTGCGGACCCGTTCTAATAGGAGCGACACAAGTTGCTCCGACTTAGAAAAAGGGTCCGGAGCTTCTTTGGGGCGACCCGGAGCAACCTGCATAGACTTCAATGTTATGAAGTCCGTGCCGGCCGCTCCGAGGTCGCGGGGCGAGCAGCGCGCCGCGACCTATGAGGTCGCCCGGCAAAGTAGCGTCGCCCCAGTGTGAACGGGGCCTCAGACATCGGTGTCTAAAACTGCAGATGTCCATTATTTATTTATTTTTTTTAAATAGAAAATAAGTTTATTTGTGCTGCAAAAATACAATACAAAATACAAAAACTCATTAACACATGAGTTACACACTTGTGAAACACTTAAAGTGAAATAAGTGAAACGAGATATACCTTCACCGTACAAAAGAAGAGGTACAATGATGCAATGTTATAAATATCTCACTCAGCAGCACCCTACCCTGGTGATATATCAATTACATCCTGTCACTATTGAGCAATATCCAAACAATCATATCCATACCCCGGCCTCACCGCCTCCCCCCATCCCCCAAAGACTTCAGAAAAAATAAAATCACAAAAAATGTATACATTAAATGTACGAGTACTCTCTAACCACCGACTCCAAATTTTATCAAATTTCTTGGGACACCCCCTGTGTTTATAAATCAATCGTTTATAATGAAGAGCAGAATTTATTTCCGTGATCCAGTCCTGAAGAGTAGGGACTGATTCACGCATCCACTGTCTGGCTATAAGTTTGCGAGCGCTAAAAATAGATTCCTGAAGAAAAATGGTATAAAATTTATCAATGTCACAGTCAAGGAACAAACCTAACACACAGGGCAAAACATTCAACTGTAAGGGGGAGCCCATATGATCGTGCAAAAACCTAATAACCTGTGTCCAGTAAGCCTGAATATCCGGGCAAGACCAAATGAGATGTATAAACGTACCGGGTTGCAGGGGGCAACGAGGGCAGGAGGAGTTATATGACCGCCTATATTTCGATATTCTAAGCGGAGTAAGATAAGCTCTATGCAAGATGTACAGCTAAATCACACGCTCTGAAAGTTTGGGCGAAGACAACCTAGGGCCCACCAAGATATCGTCCCAATCCATCTCATCCAGGGGACCCGTATCCACAGCCCAACGAGCCTGTATCCGGGTCACCTGGCGATCATCCTCAACACCACGCAATTCAATGTATAAGGATGAGATAACACCCTCATGCGTGTCGCCCAACAGCACCTCAAGCAGAGGGATATCTTGTAAAACGGGAAATTGTGTCAAGAATTGTGCATGTAATGCGTGACGCAACTGTGCATATCGAAGAAACATATGCGGAGGGAGATCATACTCAGCTTTAAGTAATTGAAAGGAACGAACGCCTGAATCACAAAGCACCTGGCCCAGATACAGTATGCCCCTAGTTGCCCACAACTGACAATCCCGGATAGATAGAAGCTCTCGCAGGCCTGAGTTATGCCATAAGGGGGTCCTGGTGTTTATCTGAGGGTAATTTAACTTTTTTGCCGCTATCGCCCAAATCTTCCGGTGATGGAACAACAAATTATTCATCACCATCGTTCGAGGCGAAGGACCACATTTTCGTAAAAGTACCTGCATAGGGGTGTAAACAGCTTGAGGAAATCCATGACAAACTAAGGTTTGGTATCTAGTAGCCTCCAATTTATTAAAATAAAAAAAATGGGAAAGTTGCGACGCAAGGTAATATGATTGAAAATCTGGTATAGCCACACCCCCCTTATACGTAGGGTTTTTAAGTGACACCCATGTTAACTTATGGTGCTCAGGTCCCCTAACAAAGGAATTCAGGATACGGTCAATAATTTTAAATAATTTCAGTGGGCTTGGGACAGGGGAGTGCCAAAAGGCATAAAGAAATTTTGGTAATAAAATAATTTTAATAAGATTCACCCTACCCATTAATCCCAATGGCAACCTAGCCCATGTTTGAGTACGTTGTTTAAGCATATCAATTAGAGGTTCAATATTGTCCCGCACATAGTCTATAGGAAATTTGGTAATCGTAACCCCAGGATTCCCGAATCGCCGCAACTCGCTGCAAAGGGAGGGAAGCAGAAACTTTTGAGGGTGGGGATGGGTCCAGTGGTAATATTTGAGATTTAGACCAGTTGATACGTAGACCTGAATGGGATCCAAACTGTTCTATTATACGCAATGCGGAGCATAAAGAGTCATCCGTGTCTTCCAAATATAGGAGCATATCGTCCGCGTAAAGACCGATCTTCTCAGTCAGGTCCAAATGACACAATCCATGGACATCAGGGTGACACCGAAGCTGGGAAGCCAAAGGCTCCATAGCCAACGCATAAAGCAAGGGTGATAAAGGGCAGCCCTGTCTGGTACCTCGGCCTAAAAGGAAAGAATCTGATGTCCATCCATTGACCGATATCCTGGCTACAGGTTTATAATATAGTACTTGGACCCATCTAATAAATTCTGGACCAAATCCAAAAGCACGCAGGCATTCTCATAGATAACTCCACTCAACTGAGTCAAAGGCCTTGGCGACGTCTAGCGTCACCAAGGCTCTAGTACCCACCCCATCATGAACAGCCTGCAGATTCATATATAAACGGCGAATATTCATTGCAGTATTTTTGCCTGGCATAAAGCCAGTTTGATCAGAGTGTATCAAGGAAAGTATGGCCTTATTTAGGCGAAGCGCCAACAATTTAGCTAAAATTTTAATATCCGCCTGTAGTAGGGAGATGGGACGGTAGGATTCTGGATATAAAGGGTCTTTACCAGGTTTTGGCAGAATAATAATATTGGCTTCTCTCATAGAGTATGGCAGACGGCCAATGTCATGAACATGGGTATAAAGAGAAAGGAGCGCCGGGGATAAGGATTCAGAAAAAGTTGCATAAAAATCGAGGGGTAAACCGTCGGAACCGGGGGCTTTACCCATGGCCAAAGAGGCAATGGCAGTGGCAATTTCATCCACTGATAAAGGAGCATCCAATTCCGCTCGCTGGGCATCGGATAACTGGGGCAAGGATATACTGTGAAAAAATTCTCGGGTGTCCTGGGTGGCAACTGACGACTGAGAAGTATATAATTGAGCATAAAAAGAACGAAACGCAGCAGCCACCTGCGGCGGTTCAGAAATAAGAGTCCCATCAGAGTCCCTAAGCTGAACCACAACCAGAGGTTTAGTATCCAGATGGGCTAGATATGCCAAAAGTCTACCTGCCCGCTCTCCCTGTTCAAAAACCCTTTGTTTACTAAAAAACAACTTCTGTTTAGCTTTCTCATATAACATCTGGTCTACTAATCTTGTCTGAGTTTTCAATGCAGAAACATTACCAGGTGACGGGTCAACTGAACAAATATTAGTCAGGGAAGTCAAATGTGCTTGTGCAGCAGCCAGAGCAATACCCGAGGACCGCTTGAATCGATTGATTCGGCGGGCCAGAGTATCCCGAGCATGAAGTTTAAAAGCTTCACACACCATCCCCGCGGCCGCTGAGCCAACGTTAATGGAAAAAAAATAAGACCACTTCCCAGACCCTCCTGGTCCTCTATAGCAGTAAGCCAAAAAGGATGGAGACGCCAAGGGCGAGGGATCGCCTGGGGTGCTATACAAAAAGAGGACCAACAGGGTGCATGATCAGACAGGGAGCGGGGCTCAAATCCCGAATCCCGGAGCGTAGGAAGTAAGGAGTTTTAGACTATAATAAAATCTATACGTGACATCGTGGAGTGGGTGGCTGAGAAGCACGAGTACAGGCGTAAATGGGGTCCATTAATTTATTTATTTTTATTTTTTATGGTAATTACATTGACGTATGTTTTGACAACCAATCATATTGTACCGCATGTAATTTTATGCTCAAAAATTGTCATAAAAAGGCTTGCGTGCCTTTCATTCTTTGAACAAATTATGAATTTGTTCCCAGCTGCAGATGTTATTAAACCTCCCTTCTTTTTTGGAAATGTATTGCCTGGTCTTTTGTTACTTTTCTACATCAGGGGCCATCCCCTGTTAGAACACAAAAGCACAGCAGGGGAGGTCACTGTACTAACATCGGGTTGATAGTACAGCGGCTCCTCTAGAGCTGTCAGCTTTTTTTTCATTCAGCCCTGCTGGGTTGAACAAAAAAAAAAACTGCTAGTGTGTACTAAGCTTTAGGCCAGCTTCACACTGTTGTCCCCTGCATGTTGCATCTTTGGTGCGCTTTGAGAAAACATGCCAAAAATGCGCCACCTTATAAAAAGTCTATGGGACTCAAGAAAACCGCGGGTACACCTGAGCTGTGAGTAAACCTTAGGGCAGCATTGTGAAACTGGCCTAAAGGTTAAAGAGTCCATCACAATGGTAGGTCAATAGTAAGGCTCCAAAAGGTGGGTTGAGGTAAGATACGGCCAGTGACCACCACGTAGGCACCTCAGGTTTCAGGTGTAGCTGGGTGCCATATAAGCAATAAAAAGTTGGCTTGCAAGCATGTGAAGGTGAATGCTATTCAGAGTGTAAGTTTTTGGGGCCCACAGGTTTACTTTCAGTTATATACAACATAAAGAATTACTCATCACTTGTTCAAATCTATGGGCACATACTTTCTGTATGTACATTCATAACAAGTGCTGTTTTGTTATACAATTTTCTTATTCAATTTCCTTTAGATTTACCTTCAACTATGTGTCGTACAAGGGCCTGCCTGATTGCATACAAATTGAAAGTGTTTAGGTTTGACCTCATATTGCATGGTTTTGGTAAATCTAAAGGAAAATTGTACAAGAGAAATGTATAATGTATGGCCTGCCTTAGTGTGTGTTTTCAGCATGCATTGGTTGTGTTCATTTTAAAGATTTTATTATACAGTTAAAGTACTTAACAAGCACAAGCTATTGTTAACAAGCTATTATCAGTTATCATTGAGTTGGTCTCCTGTAATACATGTTACACATACTTTTCTGAGGGAATGTTTTTTTTCACCAGATTGATGTCCTGCACAATATTAATTTTCTTTTGGCTGTCACTGAATTTACCTGCAGTAAAAAAAAAAGCATGTATTACATGACAGGTAAATTAAGCTGTCATCAAGCACCAATGGAAAGGGCAATTCTAGATCAGGACTTCATAAGTGTCTGGTAGCTTTTTATAATGTACAAATGATAACGTGCAACCAAATCCTTGAAATACTACAACACTGATAATCACAAATGTGAGTCAAAAACTTATCTAAACACAACATTGTTTTACCAGTAGTTCCGTCAGGATTAGAACCACTAAGTAGTAGGGACAAGAATTTGCAAATGTTTATAGCTGTTTTATATCATTTTTGGAGTATTATATTACACGTTTCCTTCTTGCGTTTATTCACTAAGTTTTATGATTTTTAAACTGCATCTATTTTAACTAGCAATAATTTTCTTAACGCAAAGTCAGCAATTTGCTCACTCACCTACCAGTGCTGAGTGATTCTGGAGTCTTCTGTTCCTACAATCCTCCAAGAGGAGGAGAGGGAATGTGCTCTATATAAAACTTACTCGCATCTCTAGTTTTTCCATTCACTCTTTTTCCCATTAGCAAATTCAATTTAGGTGAAGAAATGATTGGATTGCTACCTTAGTATTTCTTTTTAGACTCAACATTCTTGTTCACTTGTTTTGGAATCTAATTTTGGTGACAATCATTGCACTGATCACATCACTTGCCGAAGGTGCCCTTGTCACAAATGTTATATTATGGTATGTGGGCATTGTGACAGTTTAGTAACTTACAACACTTCTATAAAATTTTATCAACAGCGTGGATTAGTTAAATATGGTAGATACACTATATTTTCAAAAGTATTGGGATGCTTGCCTCTACACGCACATGAGCATTAATGGTATCCCAGTCTTAGTCCATAGGGTTCAATAATGAGTTGGCCCAGCCTTTGAAGTTTGAGTGTCTCACAGATGGAAAACTACCCACATCTATGTACCATGCATACATACATAGAGCTTTAGCAGACAAAATACCATTAGGGGTTATTTCTAACTTATTAGGTTTACACCTATTTCCACCTTGCTCCTTTAATTGCAACGTCTTTCCTAATCCCAGTTATTTTTGAATATGTACTGTGCATCCACATATATTTGTATGTTATTTTTGTTCAGTGGCCTCCCCTTTGCCATTTAGGTAGACGTTAGATAAACTTTAAAGTGGTAGTAAAAGCTTTTTTTTTTTTATACCTAGGCTTACGGCTTACCTGTAGGTACAGTAAATATCTCCTTAATTTGCACCATTTAGGAAATACTTGCTTTAGCAGCACCGGCGATGTCACTGGCGCCTGCGCACTGTGCTCTTAATGGAAGGCGTGCGGGCCATAGAGAGAGCCGTGCCGCGCCCATGACTCTTGTGTGCATGCTCAGCCAGTCAAACAGCGGCTGCCTGTGAACCCAGAAGGAAGACTGGGAGAAGATGGAAGCCCTTTCAGCGGTGACAGCGCGCCGCTGGAAGGCTTCGTTTTCAGATAAGTCTTCCATAATGTGCTAATATGTGATGCATACTAGCATATTATGACATTAATTTGTAGGGAGAAGATTTTTTATTTTTTTGTGGTTTACTACCACTCTAAAGTTCCAAAAAGACAAATACAAAGTAGGCGAGATTAGACAAAAACCCATTAACCCTACCAGTAATGCCTGGTATGCGCTCACAGCCAATGGCTGATCAACAGATGTTTTTCTGGCATGTCCGTTCTACAGAAGTCGAATGTTCGGCTGGCTTCTGTTGGGCAGGCTGTCATACACACGGGCTGCAAACAACAAACAGAAAAATGGCGCTCCGGCCTAGTGCATTATCCTCAATAGGGCTTTATTAATAACAGATAAAATATCTACTCACAAACAAAAGATGTAAGCCAGCATAGCCAGTTGTGGCTCTGATGAAGAGACGAAGCCTCGAAACGCATTAGCCCCTATTTCAACTAATTGAAGAAGTGTGAAGATTGGTGGTGGCGCTACCTCTGAAATAAAAATAAATATAAAGAATGCCCCTTGTGAAGTGTAAGGGGAAGTGTACTGGTAGATAATACCCACAAATGGTGCAATATCTAAAAATAATAATAAATGGATAACGAAGATATATTCAAATCAAATAATACATGCGAAGAAATTTTATATATATATATATAAACCGATGTTGTGACAAAAGACCCACAACCGAAGATATGTGAGTGATTTCCAAATGAATGTGCCACTTGGTCTGTGACAACGTGAGTGAAAGAAAACATATAAATTAAAATAAAAAAGTGGATAAGTGAAATTCCACGAGTGGCCACTAGGTGGCGCAAATAGCTTGGTACAACCTGTATGTACCAAGCTATTTGCGCCACCTAGTGGCCACTCGTGGAATTTCACTTATCCACTTTTTTATTTTAATTTATATGTTTTCTTTCACTCACGTTGTCACAGACCAAGTGGCACATTCATTTGGAAATCACTCACATATCTTCGGTTGTGGGTCTTTTGTCACAACATCGGTTTATATATATATATATAAAATTTCTTCGCATGTATTATTTGATTTGAATATATCTTCGTTATCCATTTATTATTATTTTTAGATATTGCACCATTTGTGGGTATTATCTACCAGTACACTTCCCCTTACACTTCACAAGGGGCATTCTTTATATTTATTTTTATTTCAGAGGTAGCGCCACCACCAATCTTCACACTTCTTCTATAACACTTGCACCTTAACCCCAAGGTCTGATTGGGGCAGCTTACACCTCTATCTAATATATTTCTCTCCCAAACATCTAGTCCGTAGCGCTGGTCATATTTCTTTATTCCTATTTCAACTAAGACTGTGCACTGTATAACGATGGACTCTGTCATTGGAATCTGATATGCTGGCTTACATCTTTTGTTTGTGAGTAGATATGTTATCTGTTATTAATAAAGCCCAATTGAGGATAATGCGCTAGGCCAGTGCGCCCTTTTTCTGTTTGTTGTTTGCAGTTTTTTTGTCGACCACCCCGGTCGTAGAGGGCAGCAAGGTCTTGCCATTGGGGATGCCAAGTAGGAGTCCCGTGATAGGAGTGACCTGGGAGCCTTGTATCTGAGCGCAGGAGTTAGATGCGTAGCATCACAATTTTCTTCTGTCATACACACGGGCCGAATGTTGGCTAGTTTCTGTTGAGCTGGCCAATACTGGCCGATATCGGGCCCATGTGTTCCAGGCTTAATTAATCAAACCCAGAGCCTTAGGTGGAAACCTATAAAACACAATAGGGACCTGCCAAGTCCAGGCAGATGGTGTTATTTTAAAATGTATTCAGTCACTCCCATAAAACATTATGGCTGCATCTGGATGACTCTTTTTTTGTTACAATTTGCCTCCTTCTTCCTTTTAAAAAAAAGTCCAGACATGCTTTCTTAATGTATACATTCTACAATTAGAATTTATGATGTTTCCTCTTAGCCCAGAAGTTAGCTTACAATAGTTTTATGAAGATTTTATGTTTGCAAATGGTATTTATAAATTATTATTTCCTTCAGTACTTTCAAAACTTGGAGAGCACTATGTGGAGGACGAAGTAAAGAAAGCCTTGTTGGGAATAAAACAAATGAAGCAAACTATGGAGATAAATGAGGAAAAACATCAAAACATACTAAAATCCCTCAGGAAAACCAAAGAAGAGAAGAAGGTAAATATATATTTATTGAGTAATTATATGTAAATGAAGGATAGTACTTTTAATTAGATTCCTAAATCCCTCCCACCAACATGAACAAGAAGACAGGAATTTCTTTCAAGACTCAGGCATAGAAACCAATAAGCTTCCAGTTTTTTTTGTCAATACCTAATTGAACAAGCTGAAGTTAGAGTCTGATTGGCTACCATGCAAGGCGGCACCAGATTTTGGTCTCTCCAGTTTGAGTAAATCAACCCCAATGTCAAGTTTACTGAGCATGAAAAACATCATTTTAATGTTGTCAATCTCGGGTTTCAAAAAAATAGGGTTGATTTACTAAAGGCAAATAGATGTTCTATTTTATATATACAGAGACAATACAACTCCAGGTGAGGAATTCACTGTACAGGTAGGTGCACACCATGGCTTACCACCGTGAGGCAATTATATAAAGAGAAATTGATGGCTCACCACCACATGGTCAATGGGGTTGATTTGCTAAAGACAAATATGCAGTAGACTTTGTAAGGGAATTTGCCCCACAGCTCAGTGGCAAATTCCTTTGCAAAAATAACTCCTATCATATGAAAATAAATTGACGGCACACCATGATATGAAGATGCTAAATCCTTTATTCTATATGTCAAAGGAAGACAGCACAAAGACTAGAGCTTTTAAAGCGTTTCCCACATGTACTGCTCCAGCAACTCTGTCTTTGTGCTGTCTTCCTTTTACATATGGAATAAAGGATTTAGCATCTTCATATCATGGTCTGCCGCCAATTTCTTTTCATATGATAGGAGTTCTTTTTGCAAAGGAATTTGCCACTGAGCTGTGGGGCAAATTCCCTTACAAAGTCTACTGCATATTTGTCTTTAGCAAATCAATCCCATGGACCACACTATATTGAGTCTTCACCTATAGGAGCCCCATCCGTTAATAGTTAAAACAGAACTATAGGCAAAACGTTATTTTTTTCATTTTGAAAAGAGCAAGGGAGAGTTATAACCCCTGTCAAATATTGTTTACCATCTATGTCCCATTACGGAGATTCCCCTTTACTTCCTGTCCCAAAGCCAAACAGGAAGTGAAAGGAAATCCTTGCAAATTAAAGGAATTCCTTGGGGCAAAGGTCACCAGAACGAGTGTCCCCATCGGAAGAGTTCTTCTCTATTACTTTTCAGTAGACACCCAAAAATGTGGGATTTTCTTTTACTTCCACTCTCAATGATAATGGTAAACAGGACAGATAGAGAGGGTGAATCTAAACAGGGGCACAGACAGCAAAAACCAAAACTGACCAATCCCTCTGCACTCTATTCAAAACTAAAAAAGAAGTTTTGCCTTTAGTTTTATTTTAAATATGACATCATAAAACACATTCAAGTGACAACATGATGCAATAGCCAGGTCAATAAAGCTAAATCATAGCCAGAAAGATAATAATTAAAAATCAGTCTGGAAATGCCAGACAGTGAAGCAAGGTATCAGTGGTCAGCAGATCTGTCTGTATTAAACACAGAAATCAACACAGAATATACCCCTGCCAGTTTCAGTACTAATGACAGGTCCTACAAAATCACCCGTTTTCTTCAGTCATGTGGCCACTTTTGCCGCCACCATTGACTCTTGGGGCAAAGGATGGCTCACTTGTGTTTTTTTTATATGGCGACTGCTGACAGCTTTGATTAACTTTTCAGGCAACCAGCATTTTCAGAGGGAAAGTTGGAATCAGAAGGGCAGCTACTATATTTCTCCCAATGCAGGTTTTTCCTAATAACACAACCGAAAAGAGGGAGCGTGACTTTTAGATATAGAACTATGTTCCTTAAGCAGGTGCTTGTAGAGTTTGACCTAAATCCAACCCCGGATAATTATTCTATTTTTTTCTTTGCATACAGGGCGAAAAGATAATATTTCTATAGGATTTTTATTTCTGCCAGTGAGCCCATTGGGTAGTTTTTCCCTCACTTCCAGTCCCTGTGACACCCACTGACACTAACGACACAAAGGCACAGATAGCAATAGAAAAATTATTAGAAGTGCTAACCCATCTTAAATCTACTAGAGCTATGTTTTTGTTTTAATCCCTGTCCCCTTTATAGAAGTTTTCCATCACTTTTTGTCCTGATAGTATGGGGAAAGAGAAGGAGAACAGAGTAGAACTTTTTTGGTATTCTGTAAATTCTAGTGTTTCAGCATATCTAGATATATTGGGGAAAATTGAGTAAGATGCATTGAAGAAAGCCTGTGAGCAGTGTCTGGACTAAAATTAGCTCTACTGACCAACGGCGTAGCAGTGAAGATAACAGAGCAGGTCCAAAGAGAGACAGACAGAGGCACCAGCACTTGAGATCAGTGCCAAGACAAGGTCATCTAGTGCCCAGGGCGAACATGCCAAACTGTGCCCCTCGATGTTGAGCATGATCAATCATCTTACCCATGCCTCATAATTACACCTAATCATTATATCTACATAAAGAGTGCAAAGGTCAGGAGCAGGTAACGTACATATATATCATTACAGCAACATACACTGCCAACATATCCTCAAAGTATTTTCTATCTAGTTATAGTTACATGTCATAGGGAATTCTGGATCTTGTTTTAATAAAATGGTTTAATAAATTAATTTGTTTTTATATCAACTGCATCCAATAAACCCTTTGTCCTCCTCTGCATGGTCCTTGATATGGAAAGCATATGTATAAGGTGTTCTATTGGGTTGAGGTCCGGACTCTGTGCAGGCCAGTCAAGTTTCTCCACCCTAAACTCGCTCATCCATGTCTTTATGGACCTTGCTTTGTGCACTGGTGTGCAGTCATGGTGGAACAGAAAGGGACCATCCTCAAACTGTTCCACAAAGTTGGGAGCATGAAATTGTCCAAAATGTCTTAGTATGCTGACGCCTTAAAGAGGAGTTCCAGCCACCAAAAAAAAAATCAATGAAAATACCCCCGGGACAGTCAGGGCTAGTACATTCCACAATGGCTAGCCTCTGATCTGCCCCAGTTCGCACTTACCTTTTAGAAAAAATACTTACTTTGAAAATTTCTTCTCCAGCGCTGCCATCTCAGGTGTGGGCAGCTGAAGCCAGCGCGATCCTCTTCTGCGTCCTCTTCCGTCCCATGATGCACTGCGCCGGCCCCGCCCTCACTTCCGGGGCTGCATGGTCATCCCTGCACAGCTTCTGGGCATGCCCAGAACCTGTTTAGCAAGGCGCATTGATTCCTGGGAGCGATGACGTTCAGCTCCCAGGAATCATTGCAAAGCGGAAGTGACGGCGCGGGCCGCAGCCGCCGAGGGAGGAAGTGGAAGAAAGGTGAGTGTATTTTTCTGCAATTACAAGGTAAGTAAAAAAAAAAAAAAATCGTAACTATCCATTTCTGTTTCAGGTGACCATAAGCAAGTGGATGGCCCAAAATCGACTATGTCAATTTTGGGGCCGGAACTCCGCTTTAAGAGCTCCCTTTACTGGAACCAGGAAGCCAAGCCCAACTCCTGAAAAATAAGCCCACACCATAATCCCCCCTCCACCGAATGATTTGGACCAGTGCACATAGCAAGGTCCATAAAGGCATGGATGAGTGTGTTTGGGGTGGAGGAACTTGACTGCCCTGCACAGAGTCCTGACCTCAACCTGATAGAACACCTTATACATATGCTTTCCATATCAAGGACCATGCAGAGGAGGACAAAGGGTAGAACACCTTTAGGATGAATTAGAGCGGAGACTGTGAGCCAGGTCTTCTCATCCAACAAAAATGCGCTTCTGGAAGAATGGTCAAACATTCCCATAGACACACTCCTAACACCTGTGGGCAGCCTTCCCAGAAGAGTTGAAACTGTTTTAGCTGCAAAGGGTGGGCCAACTCAAAATGGAATCTTATGGACTAATAATGGGATGCCATTAAAATTCATGAGCATGTAAAGGCAGGCGTCCCATAACTTTTGACAATATAGTGTATATTTATTCACAATAACCAGGTCAGTAGAAGTGTTCCATTCACTGTGGCAATGCTTTTCTTTTGAAAGTCAGGAACTTTGCGTGTGTGGGCTCTAGTGTGAAATGCGAGCTCTGAAAGGAACAAAAGTTAATAAGGAGCAAGAACAACTTGACTGTAATTAGTAAAACATTTAGACAATGAACTTTATTTTCTGGAATTTGTATCAATAACATGAACAACTGAAATTTCTTTCTAAATGTGCCATGCAGTCCAATAAGTATACATAGTTAGTGGTTGTGTAACCCTTGATCCTAGCAAGATTTTTACTTATTTGTATGTAAATGTCAAAGGAAATGGAATGTTTATTCACTTGCTGACATTGCAATCGTGAGCTTTCTTCTACCAAGCCGTGCTTGAGTCTTTCAACATGGTTTTCTTGGAACCAGTTCTATTTAAATAGGTAACACAGCGGACTGCTTTAAACTATCACAGTTTGATTATAGTTCCAGAGCAGACGTTTAAAGTAAACAGTCATGGAACAGGAACATTCCCACTGAGATTTTACAAAATAAAAACATTCAATTAACTATACTGTCCTCATGATCCACTTTACTTTTTATGTATCCACTACATCTGCTCACTGCGGGAGGCAGCTTATGGCTCCCTGCATGTCCCTCAGATGGCCTCACTCTGAGCGGCCGTAGGGTGAGGAATGAAAAATATGTGTACATTCTACTTTAGCATTCTTAGCTGACATTACATATTGATCCTAAAAATAAGGATAAATAAAATGTAAATGAAAATTCTGGTTAAAGAAAACACTTGGAAATGCAACGTTGGCCCACGTTTTTTCTATCAAGTACACATGAACCATGGAAATACATGTAAATTCACTGCTTGGTTCACTCACTCGGTTCAGGACAGAGTTTAGAATTACATTTTGGAATTTGGATTGTGAAGAGCAATCATCATAGGGATAAAAGGTGATGGGTATTCCTCAAATGGGAAAAGTTTGCAAAGCACTGTTTTCTTTCTTTGACTGTTTTCCCCACCCTTGATACCTGTGATATGTTTATTACTGTATAAATAACCTTGTTGAACAGCAGACACTGCAAGGTACCTCCACGTATCTCTTATGGCACTTTTCCACTGCAAGTACTCGGTCCTGCTTGGCCCGGTTTGCTTTTCCACTGTTGGTACCGCATGGTACGGTGTTGGAACGGTTCGGTACGGTTTGGTATGGTTTGCTTTTCCACTAAAGTAGTACTAAAGTTAAGTGGGTGGGATAACAACGATTCTCTGACCAATCAGTGGCTAGTAGTGACTGCATGCAAAGGATTGTGGGATATGGTACCGGTATGGTACCTCTTGGAACCACAACTGAGGTGGTACTGTTTTAGAGAGCTGTACCGTTCGGTTCCATGTAGTGGAAAAGTGCCACCGTACCGTACCAAACCGTTCCTACATCATACCATGCGGTACCAGCAGTGGAAAAGCACGAAAGCGAGCCGAACCGTTCGGTTCCATGCAGTGGAAAAGCCCCATTAGATTTCCAAAAGGTTTTTTGTAGGCCTCATACAAGGTGGACTGGTCACATACTGTCGGCCTCAGGTTCTCTGAATGAGACATAAACATAACCTCCATTTGTCACTCAAACTGCTTAACATGTCCAAATTAGCGTTTACACCCAAAATGAGCCATTTATTTTTGGTTTCCTCTGTTCCTGGTAGTCACAACCCACTAGGCAGTACCACATCCTGTCGTACTGAGGATGAAAGAAGGGTTGTTTATTCAGGCATCATGCCTGGCAGTGTAAGACTACAGCAACGATACCAATAAACATTGAGGCACTAAACAGGGTCTACAATAATATATTTTACAAACAAAATATCAGATTCATGTATGATTTGTACCCAACAGCCTAAGGGGCAAAACTTAGATCTCCTAGACCAGTGATGGTGAACATGGGCAGCCCAGATGTTTTGGAACTACATTTCCTGTTAAGCTCATGCACTCTGCAGTGTAGTTGAGCATCATGGGAAATGTAGTTCCAAAACATCTGGGGTGCCAAGGTTCGCCATCACTATCCTAGACCTTGACTTAAAGGGATTGATTTACTGAAACGGGAGAATGCAAAATCTGGTGCAGCTCTGTATAGAAACCAATCACCTTCCAGATTTTTTTTGTCAAAGCTTAATTGAACAAGCTGATTGGCTACCATGCACAGCCACACCAGATTTTGCACTCTCCACTTTTAGTAAACCAACCTCAAAGTGTCACCATGGGAGGTACACACAGGGGCTATAAAACATAGCCCCTCCTCCTCACCCTCCTACTGGCCAGTGGTAAATGTCAGTCGGGGGCTGGTACTAGGACCCAAAGTCTATGTTGAAGCACTCTAACTGAGTTTTGTTCTCTAACAAGAAGGGAAAACCCTTTCAGAAAAAAAAAACCTTATGGCTCAAGAGAGGGGGTAGTGCTATCCCTTTGAGCAGGAATGTAATTAAGATGGTGACCAAAGATCACCGACTAATCTGGAGTCCATCATGAAGTTTCCTCCTTCTCCTGGGCTGTCTGGAACAGTGTCACTGGATCGAAGGGGCAGGCAGTCTTTTTAATGTCCTTGAGGGTGATGATGGCCATCTTAAACACAGTAACAGAAACCTCAGATGAAACAGTGTACATCCTGGATACAGACGCCCTCTCTGAACACCAGGGCTTTCAGCAGTGTCCCACACAGACAGGGGAAGAGGAAACAGTTTCTTAACAATCAAAGATTACAATTCTTTTCCCACTGCCTTGTGGGTCCCTTTGTTTCTGGATATGGTCCTCTGTACTCACACAGCAGTCTCCAGGTAGGTGCCACACTTCTGTTCATTTGCAGCAACACTCAGTGCAGCAAAACTCACTGTAGAAATAAGAAAGTGCTGGTGTGCAAGTGAGTAGTGGTGCTGCCTGATTTAGGTAAATTAATATACGTGATAAATAATTTGGTATGAAAATGTAGAAAGGTATGGAAAAAACGTTGACATCAAAACCATACAATTGTGCTAATTGATCAATAAACTATAAATAGATCATATGTGTAATATGAACTGGTTATTAAGCAACGAACATATAATTCATAAAAATAAATAGTAAAGCTAAAATGTAAACCAAAAATAGCTTAGTGCTATCTCTTATTCCATACAAATAGGTGCAGTGTGCAAAAAAGTGCAAGTGCCAATACACAGTGAAGTTTTAGCAGCCAGGAACCCCTTTTGTGGGAGGTGCCTCTATCAATACAATGTGAACAGCGATACGCCTTGGCGCAATATCTCAGTTGGAGTACATAATCAAAATGCCCCTGTCCCTTTAAAAATGCCACACAGTGCGGTCCCAGACCAAAGACCAGTATCTTGTTATACTTCCAAATGCAGGAACATACCCCCGATGTGCGGTAATTCAGTGCTCTCACTCGTGCTGCCCCTTATGGGGTTACACTCACCAGATTCAAAGCCCCTTATAGGGATAACCTATATGTGTGGCATTTCTAAAGGGACAGGGGCATTTTGATAATGGACTCCAACTGAGATATTGCGCCAAGGCGTATCACTGTTCACATTGTATGGATAGAAGCACCCCCACACAAGGGATTCCTTGCTGCTAAAACTTCACTGTGTATTGGCACTTGCACTTTTTTGCACACTGCACTTATTTGTATGGAATAAGAGATAGCACTAAGTTATTTTTGGATTGATGTGATTAGTATGTACATTTTAGCTTTACTATTTATTTTTAAGAATTATATGTTAGTTGCTTAATAGTCAGCACGTATTATACATATGATCTATTTAAAGTTTATTGATCAATTAGCACAATGGTTTGGAAGCCATAGTTTTTTCCATACCTTTCTACATTTTTATACCAAATTATTTATCACGTATATTTATTTACCTAAATCAGGCAGTACCACTACTCACTTGCACACCAGCACTTTCTTGTATCATATGGGACACCACCATTAGGTGGCCGTTCATAGTAAGGGCAGCAGCCGCATGTGCAAACCTAAACAGACAATTTAGATCCATAGCGTGGGTTAACCTTTAATATTCATCAGCGTAGAAATACTCACAGCAGCATTAGAAGCTTCCCACAGCATAGCAGTCCCTCCTGGCTCTCTAATGCCTCGTTTCCACTGAGTGGAACGGTTCAGGTCGGTACAGTTTGGAAGGGTTAGAATGGTCCGGCCTATTCAGGTGAGCATTTCCACTGCAAGTCGGACCGTCAGGGGCCATGCAGTGTTTACACCAAATGTGGTGTTTGTTTTGTGTTTTCGTTAGATGAGAGCATTGATGTTTTCCTGTCCACCAATCAGTGGAATGTATTGTGTGACGCCAGTAGCTCCGCCCCAAACCGTACCGTACCGTTTCCTATGGCCCTACATCTGAAGGAGGACCAGGAATGGTGCGGTTTGGCTCGGTTGTACGGGCCACTTTCATAATGGAAACACTCAAAATAGCGTACCGTACCGAACTGACCCGAACTGATCCCCTCAGTGGAAACGAGGCATGAGTGAGACTTTTCACAACCCAGCTTTCCAGTCCTCTCCCTCCTCTGCAGCTGCAGGGCCTGCTTTCAGAGGACTACAGAACCCAGCAGCCCCATTCACAGCTCCCAGCTCCTTTTTGTCTCTCCTTCTCTGGCTGCAGCTGCAGCCAATTACATTCCCGCTCTCTTTGCAGTTCGGCAGGGGTGGGATTTGATTCCACCTGCAGCCAACTGCAATTCCTTCCTTCTCTTCCCTCATGGCCGCACAGTCTGTTAACGGCAGGAAAGTGGATGAAATGTCGGTGGCACAGCAGTGCGGGTGGCCCTGTCACTAGCTCAGGGACCTGTGGCTGCACATACAGGTGCTCCTGGCTTGGCTTCTCTTTCATCAGAGCAAATGTATATAAAGGAATACTCCTAAATATAGCTGAGCTAATACATTGTTTTTTTTTTTCCCATCCAAAAGATTTTTTATTAGTATTGAAATGGGCATAAACCACATCAATGCTGACAATAACATCCACCTACGTTGTACATATTCAAAGCAATAAATAAGGTCTCTGTAATATGCATACACAGAAGGAATGTATTTAACAGACAGTTGGCAGAATATCAAATTGATGAAGACAATCAAAATTAGAAACAAAATCTAAGACTGTTTGCAGGAATAAGTGCAAAATCTTGGACTTGGCAGCATGTCTGATAGACATACCAGATCACAAATGGGTATGTAGCATTGCAACCTAAAAAACATTGGACCTAAACACATATGAACCAATGGCTTTAATGCACAGCACGTCTAAGATGTCAGATTTTTTTTTTTTTTTCGGGCAACCTCCGTAGTTGTAGATCAGTTTCTTAAATCTTATTAATCTTCGCTTGTTGTAAGGTAGGCACTACATCTTGAATTCATACCTTAGTTATCAGCTTCTTGGCAGTAAACAATATCTCAGGCAAAAAGGTGCGCACATTAATGTTTAATTTATTAGACTTAGGAGGACCCAACAGGCATAGCTGAAGGTCTAGTTGTACCGTGGAAACCTAAACATCATGCAAAAAGATTATAATTCGTTTTCAGTAAGCCTACAGGACCAGAGCAGTTGGAAAAAGGAGACTTGACACTTAGGGCATAATTGGCTTTAAAACAATGAGCTTATTCCTATGTTAACTCTTCTTATAATACATGTTTTATGTCTGATTGATAACTATTAATGTTCTGAATAACGTGCCATATTTTTATACAGGAAGCTGTCAGGCTCTTTCAGGACATCAGCGAAAAGCTGAGCGAAGTAAAAATGCAATGCAAACAATTGCTGAAAACTCAGTGGGATGGATGTCAAGTTTGCCTTGATCGGTCCTGCATAACATTCTATACAAACAGCTGTTCCCAGCAGGGCTTGCAGGCATTTATCGTCAAGGTAAAATACAGTTGTTATTATAGGGACTGTTTATTTAACCATAGCTATTTAAGCACTTATATGTTAAAGCAGAAATAGTGCTAGCTGTAACAACATACACAGAATATATGCTTGTTACTGAGTTGAAGGTGTCAGTTTGTTCAGACATCAGCAATCAGATGAGGAGCAACCAAACCAATTTTTTTTGTTTTGGATACAGTAAAGAAGGGTTAAAACCCCAGGTTTTTTCTTTCTTTCACTGTCTGCATCACATTGGAGAGATCTCTCTTCTCTTCTTGTCTTGGGGGCTCAACACAAAGAGAGGAAAACATCTTTTTGGAACAACTGCCCCCATTCTAAAACCTGGTACACACTATCTGCTTTTTTTTTTTTTTTTTAGTTCAACCCAGAAGGCTGAATGAAAAAAAAAAACTGAGGAGCCCAGGAGGAGATTCTGTACTAACAATCTGATGTTAGTACATCAATCTCTGCCGCTGAGCTATTGTGTTCTGAGAGGGGGACTACCATTGGCTGAGAGCGCTGATTGAATGCCGATTGGCAGACCTTTTCCGGTCACGCCCCTTCAACAGAAGCTGGACCTTTTGTCAGACCGGCTGCCTTACACATGGGCCGAATGTTGGCCAGTTTCTATTCAACCGGCAGATACCACCCGATATTCAGCCTCTCTGTACGGCCCTAAAGATTTCCCCTCACCTCTTGTTCCATTGACAACCTACAAAAATCTTTTGAAAATGGTCACCAGGACAAGTAAAGAGGAGGAATCTCACCAGCAGGAACACAGACAGTAAAAACCAAGCAGAGGATAAAACTCCCTAATACTCTGGTAAAGTGATACTAAAGTCTTGTATTTTTTTAGTTAAAAATAACAAACATGTTATACTTACCTGCTTTGTGCAGTCATTTTGCACAGAGTAGCCCAGATCCCCCTCTTCTCTAGTCCCTCTTCAGCATTCCTGACCCCTCCCTCCTGTTGAGTAACCCCACAGCAAGCAGCTTGCTATGGGGGTACCTGAGCTGAGTCACAGCTCCCTGTGTCCATTTTGACATGGAGCCCTGCCCCCTTTCTCTCCTTATTGGCTAATTGGCTTTGATTAGCAGCCGCAGGATCCAATGGCATTGCGTTGCTGTCTCAGCCAATGAGGAGGGGAATCCCAGACAGCTGAAATGCTTCTACAACATCGCTGAATCTAGAGAGGGTTCAGGTATGTATTAGAGAGGCTGCACACAAAAGGCGTTTTATCTTAATGCATAGAATGCATTAAGATAAAAAAAAGACCTTGTGCCTTCAGAACCACTTTAAAAATGAAAAAGAAACACAAGTTTGTGCTACAGATATAGTTTACAGTAACTCTGTCTCTAAATTCAAACTGTGAGTATAAGATAATTACAACTGATCTCTAGATAGAAAAGCATTAATTAAAGTGAAATTTAACACAGTGCTACAATTTTTGCTTTATATCTAGTTTATATAGCATTATACATCGATGCCTGTTTCACAGTTTAAAAAAAATATCTTAATATCTTTATAATGCCTTTGTTTCACTAGGCCCACACCACAGTGTGTGATCGCTGGGTTTAGGTAGCTGTAGACCTCAGATTCAAACGGCAATGTCACTGCATTACACTTCAATAAAATAGCAGCGAGGCTCCCTGTGTGCTCACATAGGGAGTCATGATTGATAGGGGATTTCTCTCCCTGGTCTCACGTTTCACACAAAGCATAGGCTTTAGAGACAGATTACAGAATTTGTAAGAAAACGACAAGAGAAGGGCGCACCAACCTTGTTCATTACCACTTAAAAGTTTATTAAAATCAAAGAAGGGTAGCGTACAATATACTCACAAACGTAGGGTATGAACAAGCATGTAGGAAATGGGCACTGCTCGCTTTTAGAACACTTCTCTACTGCTGGATAGCGTGATGGCATCCTCAAAACCTGGTATGGCTTATGCGTTTTGAGGGAGAACTCTCTTCCTCTGAGCCAAAATCGCCACTCAGAGGCACTGCTGAAATCTAGGGACATGACGGAACAGGACAACCCTCCAACACATAGGCCTCACCAGGAATCATCTCTTCAACTGAAGCAACAGGTGACCCTACCTCACTTAATGGTATAGGAGTCCAGTCCAATGGTTGTAATATAACTATATTCTCAGTTAATGTCCTAGCTATAGACACAGGTGCAGTCTTGTTTATAGTCCTATCACACACGTTCCTGAAAAACAGGGCTCATCAATGGTGGGTGCTGCTGCAATTACCAGCTGGATCCTGGAGACATCAAGAAGAGTGTACATATTCACCAGCACGCCATGGATCTACAGTCACCATTCAAAGGCTTTTATTGCAGAGAGGTCACATCACAATTACAAGTGCAATGTTTCGAAGACACGCAGGACCCATTCGTCAGGCATGTGATGCCTGGCGATTGGGTCCTGCACCACTCCGAAATGTTGCACTTGTATTTGTGATGTGATTTCTCTGCAATAAAAACCTTTAGGCAGTGATTGTAGATCCATGGTGTGCTGGCGAATATGTAAACTTTTCACAGGTGCATACAAAGGAAAGAGATACACTGCTCAAGGTAATGGGAAGCTTGATGACCAACAGCGGTGCTCGCCCCGGCTCGCTTCCGTGGACAGTCAATAATGAAAAGAAATGGCTGCACTCAGATGTGGTCAAAATCCAGGTTTATTGGACATCCCAATGTGGCAAAAAAGTGGCAAGGTAGATGCGTTTCACACACTAAGATGTGTGCTTAATCATTACCAGTAATGATTAAGCACACATCTTAGTGTGTGAAACGCATCTACCTTGCCACTTTTTTGCCACATTGGGATGTCCAATAAACCTGGATTTTGTCCACATCTGAGTGCAGCCATTTCTTTTCATTACTTTCACAGGTGCAGTCGCACAGTTTTTGGACTGATCACTTTCTTCGTGGAAGAGTAATAACTCACAGGGATAAAACAAGCTCCCGGTATCCCATATCTCCAGCTAAACCAGGCAGGATGAGAAAATGGATGTGAGAGATTAGAAAAAAATGAGTTTTCTCCGCAAAATTTCAGGGAAATGCATTCAATTAATTCAGGATGAAATTTTGCCACCCTAGTTGCTATAGATGACTTTGCTTTGTACATTGTTTTTTTTATATGCCAGTAAGTAACTTATCAAAACATTTTTTGCATTTCTTCTATCAATCCGTTTTATTTAAACCACGTCTATAGTCCAAGTCTCAGAAAATGGTGATGGTTCTGCTGCATGCTTTCACTGTTATGACAAAAAGCCCAGGCTCTGTCAATGTTAACTGTGAATAAATTCTCAGCTTCTACGATTATGCCCAATCTGGTTGAACCATCTCAGAGGGGCGTGGCTTGCGGGAGGGGACCGAGCTGAAGTCATTTTATTGATTATAAGATTACGGTTAACATTGAGTGCTGCCTTAGTTTGTCATACCAGTGAACACATGTGGAAGATTTGTGATTAGTCAGTACCAGTATAATCAGGTAATTTAAGGCATAGAAGTAATTATTACTATTATACCACTGATGCCCACTAGGAACAGGAATTAAAGCTGGAGTGGGAGGCTAGAAATATGTACAGTATCTCACAAACGTAAGTACACCCCCCCCCCTTTTTTTTAAATATTTTATTATATCTTTTCATGTGACAACACTGAGCGCTGGTTCACACTACCGCGACGCTACTTCCCGGGGCGACCTCAGAGATCGCGGTGCGAGCAGCGCGCCGCGACCTCGGAGCGGCCGCCACGGACTTCATAACATTGAAGTCTATGGCGGTCGCCTCCTGGTCGCCCCAAAGAAGCTCCGGACCCTTTTTCTAGGTCGGAGCGTCTTGTGTCGCTCCTATTAGAACGGGTCCGCAGCTTCCCTATGGGAGGCGACCTGCGGCGACCTGTGAGGCGACCAGGTCGCCTCACAGGTCGCCCTAGTGTGAACCGAGGCTCAAGAAATGACACTTTGCTACAATGTAAAGTAGTGAGTGTACAGCTTGTATAACAGTGTAAATTTGCTGTCCCCTCAAAATAAATCCACGCACAGCCATTAATGTCTAAACCACTGGCAACAAAATTGAGTACACCTCTAAGTGAAAATGTCCAAATGGAGCCCAAAGTGTCAATATTTTGTGTGGCCTCCATTATTTTCCAGCACTGCCTTAACCCTCTTGGGCATAGAATTCACCAGAGCTTCACAGGTTGCCACTGGAGTCCTCTTCCACTCCTGCATGACGACATCACAGAGCTGGTGGTTGTTAGAGACTTTGCTCTCCTCCACCTTCAGTTTGAGGATGCCCTATAGATGCTCAATAGGTTTTAGGTCTAGAAACATGCTTGGCGAGTCCATAATCTTTACCCTCAGCTTCTTTAGCAAGGCAGCGGTCGTCTTGGAGGTGTGTTTGGGGTCGTTATCATGTTGGAATACTGCCCTGCGGCCAGTCTCCGAAGGGAGGGGATCGTGCTCTGCTTCAGTACGTCACAGTACATGTTGGCATTCATGGTTCACTCAATGAACTGTAGCTCCCCAATGCGGGCAGCACTCATGCAGCCCCAGACCAAGACACTCCCACCACCATGCTTGACTTTAGGCAAGACACACTTGTCTTTGTACTCCTCACGGGGTTGCCGCCACACAAGCTTGACACCATCTGAACCAAATAAGTTTATCTTGGTCTCATCAGACCACAGGACATGGTTCCAGTAATCCATGTCCTCAGTCTGCTTGTCTTCAGCAAAGTGTTTGAGGGCTTTCTTGTGCATCATCTTTAGAAGAGGCTTCCTTCGGGGAGGACAGCCATGCAGACCAATTTGATGCAGTGTGCAGCCTATGGTCTGAGCACTGACAGGCTGACCCCCCACCCCTTCAACCTCTGCAGCAATGCTGGCAGCACTCATACGTCTATTTCTCAAAGACAACCTCTGGATATGATGATGAGCACGTGCAAAAGGGCTAATGGGGCCCAATTTTGACATTTTCATTGAGGGGTGTACTCACTTTTGTTGCCAGCAGTTTAGACATTAATGGCTCTGTGTTGAGTTATTTTTAAGGGAACAGCAAATTTGCACTGTTATACAAGCTGTACACTCACTACTTAACATTGTAGCAAAGTGTCATTTCTTCAGTGTTGTCACATGAAAAGATATAATAAACTATTTACAAAAAATGTGAGGGGTGTACTCACTTTTGTGAGATACTGTATATATGGCTACCGGTGGAAAGTACTGCGCATATGGCTGCTTTGGATACTGAGAATGCATCTTATTTACGGTTGGGTATATCTATTGTTGTGAACATTGCTAGCAAAAAAAGTGGGGTTAATTTATTAAAACAGGAGAGTGCAGAATCTGGTGCGGCTCTGCGTTGAAATCCATCATCTTCCAGGTTTTTATGCCAAATCTTACTTGAACAAGCTGAAGCTAGAAGCTGATTGGCTACCATGCACAACTGCACCAGATTCAGCACTCTCCAGTTTTAGTAAATCTCCCCCAGTGATACATACTGTATATGACAATTTTAATGACCATTTTTCATTAGGCAGAACAAAGTTATTTTACATATGTAATTTAAATGGTGTATTTTCTTTGAATAGAACCATGAATTCTTCAAAGAGTGGCCACCAAGCCTAAATACTGAAAGCACTGAAGTAAAAAACACAGGTGAATATTACATGGCCGCCCAACTGAGCAAGTCAGAGGACGTGTTCAGCAAGCTCATTTCTGATGTTGGCCTTATCTTTAATCGAAGCACTGTATTTTTCACAAACTTACAGAAGGTATTTGATGAGTCATTTCAGAATCTTTTTCTCTCGGATGTTAAGCGCCCAGAGACCACCACTACTGTGCTCGGGAAGGACCCTGTCATCATTTCAGACTATTTTGAACATTTGGAATTTTCTAGCTTGGTTCAAGGTTTATATGAATATGGACAAACTTTTTTTGAAGCCATGGGCGACTTTGTTGTTACGATCTTTAAGAAACTCAACAGTGGTTCTGAAAATTTGTATATACCAATGGAAGGTAAAACAATATTTATATATTTATTACTCCTCTTTGGAATCATTCAAAATGAAATTTGTACACAATTGTCAGTTAACCAAGAAACCAAATAAAATATGAATAAATGCTACACAGGGCTCAGTCTAGGGTGGCAAAGTCTGATGGGGTGGGACATTTAGCTGATAGGAAAGTCCTAAACAGTCAACTTGCTTGGCTTTGGAAATTGTGAGTTTTGATTTTATGCACAGTGTAAGGCCCTTACCTTAGTGTCAGCCCTTTTGCTAATTGTTTAACCAAATAAGTTTGCCAGGTATACATGCTACTCTTTTTCTTAATGAGAGTATTAAAGTTGTCAATATAGTAATAATATTTTCTTTGCATTTCAAACATTTAGGCCATATTTTAATTTGTGAAATTGATTTGTCTGGAACTTTACGATCTCTGCTGCCCACACTAAATGAGTCTCCTCGTTCCCTCTGCAACTTGTAATGATGGATCAATGTAAACTGGAAGAGTAATCATCTTACACGCATCAACAAAATTATAATGTTTAGCAAATTCGACCAGAAATCATACAAAGATATGTGTAAATAACCAACATCTACAATTTCTGTTTTATAATATACCTTTTCTGGTAGAAAATTCCTCAGCAAAGATAGAGAAGGCTCATATAAATAATTGTTAGGTCTCCTTTGCTTAAATAAATGATGTTGTGCACAGCGCAGTTATGAATAAAAAAATAGAAAAACACATGTAGCACTGACCCCGCAGGAACTGCTGAATACTGCCTTTGCGGGCTCCCCTGGTTACCAGCACACATTTACTTAAACAAGTCTCTGAATTCCTCCTTGTTCCCAATGGCTCGACACATGAATGAACAAACAGTCTAGGGGTGTTGTTTGTTAGTTGTTTATTGATAATTTGGGAAGAAGGGAATAATGGGATACTCCAGTTGAACTATTCACATGGTTTGAGGACTTCTATCTTCAAAACTCTGCTTGAAAAGATGGAGCAGCCAGGCTGTTAATCCACACTGCCACTAAGGTAGATGGGGTTAAGTCTCTTGTTCTCTTTGCTCTCTAACAAGATGGCTTGATGGATGATAATCTATCTTCAGGACACTCTCACTAGCATTCCCTTTCAACTGACACCTGTCAACTGACTATCCTAGGAGCCAGGGTGGCCTCCCTCAGGTCAGGCCCCTTGACACAAGTTTCTGTACTCACTGTACTGCAGAGACAGATCCTCCAGTGTCTCCCTTCTCAGTCAGCTTCCCTGGACCTCCAGGTTCAGCTCCTCACTGCTACTCTTCCGGCCCTCAGGACAACCCCCTGAGGCCGCACGACATCTCTACGGAGGAGGAGGCAGCCGCCCCCTCCCTCCAGGACTCTGTTCCCTAATGAAAGACCTTGAGCACACGCGCACCTGGCTTTTATACAGTATCCCAACATGCACCGAGGCAACCTGCCCTCTGCCAATCATCAGGACTGTATCAAAAGCCCATGCACCCATTCGTCAAGTTTCCTCCCACTGTCCAACATGCCTCCCTATTGAACCAATGTGAAACACTCTCTAGACAGAATGAGATGCACTCCGAGCACAATGAGCAGACCTCACTAACAGATCCTGCTCTCTGGTAGGCAGAGAACAATATAGGTTTACCTGCAGCTTTTCTGGTAAGCAGGCAGAGCACAAACCATACTTTCTCACTAGCACCTACCTAGGAGGAGGGTGCTACACACAGATTTCCGTTTATTTTAGTCAAAACAGTAAGATTACGCTTACCCACTCTCTGAAAAGGGATCTGTGGTGGAAACTTTTCAAAGTGCAGCTAAGCAGCTGCTGTTCGGCTTTCAGGAGGCTATACTGCCTCCTCCTGAATGCCTTTTTTTTTAAGCAAAGCATCACATTTGTGGCATGTGAACAGCCCCCTCCAGCTGTACTGTAGGCATTAGGTGAGTGGTTGGGGAGTGGTAAAACCGCAGCTAAACTGCTTGTCTTACTGCCCACCTGCTGCCCATGTGAAAGATGCCTAAAAGATGATTTGTTTGGTTGTACTTTAACACGTTCTATTTTGCCTTGCAAAAGATTTTTGAATATTTTAAAAAAAAATCAACGTTGCTCTATTTAAAGATTGTATTAATTTACAGAGGTCCCGGCTTATTTGAAAACTACACCAGAGGCTGCAAAATGCAACAAACTTCAAAATGCTACTGAATGTTCGCTATTTCAAGAAAGGTGTCACCTATGTTTTGAAACTGTGACAAGAGGTACATTTACTTAATGGGCAGTGTGTGTATATGTGTTGTGTTTGTCAGTTTAATCATATATAGAAACATGTATGCTTTATGAAGTTTGTGCTGATATGAAGTGTGTGACTAGCAAGGGAGGTCCAGAAACAATTGTGTACATGCACAGACATTTTATCTACACATTTTGTTCATCCATTTTGTTTATACACATGATCGAAAATCTAAGATTATGGAAAGCTATGGCTATACAATCCACAAATCACAGTGCAATATGAATGTACATTTTGTGTTTTTTAAATCATATTTTGCTGGTATCAGTATTTAAAAAGTACCTGCATGAAAGTTAGGGGAAGAAAATTCCAGACAGACCTACATGCAGCTGAAAAATGTGATATCTATCAGGATGTACAGCTGGATTACATTGTATGTACCAGATAGATATGTGCCAAAACACACAAAAGCACCATTATGGAGAAAGCATGTGATATAGAGTTGATTTCTGCAGAGCAGTTAACCCCTTATAGAGCCACAGATCACCCATTCTCTTCTGTTCAAGGGAGATCTGCCTCCTGAACACTGGGTTCTCCCTTCCACACAGGTCAATGGAGGAGCTTCAACCCCAGGACCCCACAGCAGCCTCAGGTTAGTCTTTTCTGGGCTCCCCTTGGTTCTGGACACAGGGATCTAAAGTCTCAAATCACACAACGCTGCCCCAGTAGATGGGAAGATCATGACCCACACTATAAGCACCCTAGAAAAATTATAATAAACAAGCTGCGCTACTAAATTGAAAAGTGCTGTGACTACACAAATATCAAATTAAATGTGAAATTCCATTAGAAAAGTCCATAGAAGTCTCTTAATCGAAATTCCAAAGAAATAAATAATAAGTGTTCGTAGGGTCCACTGGGTGTGAACAAACATCCACTAGTGGTACAAATCGCTTACCGAAGTGAATTAAAAAATGTGCCAAATTCAGGGGTTGCACACCCAAGATTTCCAATAGATAACCTACAGCCGGATCGAAACTCCACTGTGTTTCCATGTCTTGGACCATACAGTAGGCTCAGCAGGCATTAGACCACGTACATAGAAAAGAAGATGGTATAGGATCCCATAGCGTAAAACTGATATATGTTATATGTGAAATTACTAAATGTTAGACGTGGAATGTATCCAATTAAACCGTGAAAAGAATAAGTGACAATAATTCGAGGTTATGTTAACACCACTGAATGTGCAGTGACCACCACCAAGTGTGCGAACTGCTTATCAGATGGGTATACAAAAATCGCCAATAATTGTGTATTTCGAACACCCAACTTCATCCAAAGGATAGTAACCACCACCAATAGTGCAAACTGCTTACCAGAAGTAAACATATTATTTGCCAGTAGAAAAAATAGGACAATCCAGATGGACACCAGACTCCACACAGGGACAATGACCGCCACCCCAATCCACAAACTGCTTACCAGATGTATTTTTGGATATCGCCAAACATATGAAACAGATCTACCAAAGGTCTCATGTACTCCAAAATTCAGACTCTAATACCTCCAAATGTAGTTGAAATTCACCTTGAAAACGTCATATCTGACGAAACGTACGTCGGTCGTGGCGTGCTGACGTCATCAGAGCGAGACGGAGGACGGGTGGAAGAGCCGACCGGCCGGCGGCTTGTTACATATCTGTTCTGAGCATTCTCAATCCGATGTTTGTAAGTTGCTTTTCTTTGTTTTTATAATTAAACTATACAGTTTTACACTATGGGGTATTCTATTTTCATTTATGTGACCCTGTGACCGATGCCCCCACTGGGAGATACGAATTTCAACTACATTTGGAGGTATTAGAGTCTGAATTTTGGAGTACATGAGACCTTTGGTGGATCTGTTTCCTATGTTTGGCGATATCCAAAAATACATCTGGTAAGCAGTTTGTGGATTGGGGTGGCGGTCATTGTCCCTGTGTGGAGTCTTGTGTCCATCTGGATTGTCCTATTTTTTCTACTGGCAAATTATATGTTTACTTCTGGTAAGCAGTTTGCACTATTGGTGGTGGTTACTATCCTTTGGGTGAAGTTGGGTGTTAGAAATACACAATTATTGGCGATTTTTGTATACCCATCTGGTAAGCAGTTCGCACACTTGGTGGTGGTCACTGCACATTCGGTGGTGTTAACATAACCTGGAATTATTTTCACGTATTATTTTCACGGTTTAATGGGATACATTCCACGTCTAACATTTAGTAATTTCACATATAACATATATCAGTTTTACGCTATGGGATCCTATACCATCTTCTTTTCTATGTACGTGATCTAATGCCTGCTGAGTCTACTGTATGGTCCAAGACCTGGAAACATAGTGGAGTTTCGATCCGGCTATAGGATATCCATTGGAAATCTTGGGTGTGCAAACCCCTGAATTTGGCACATTTTTTAATTCACTTCGGTAAGCAGTTTGTACCACTAGTGGATGTTTGTTCACACCCAGTGGACCCTACGAACACTTATTATTTATTTCTTTGGAATTTCGATTAGGAGACTTCTATGGACTTTTCTAATGGAATTTTACATTTAATTTGATATTTGTGTGGTCACAGCACTTTTCAATTTAGTAGCGCAGCTTGTTTATTATAATTTTTCTTGGGTGTATGTCACACTTTAAGCTGCTGCTTCATCTATTTACTTAGCGCGGTTACCTTTTTATACACACTATAAGCACCCTGTCTGGGACATTGGACAGGACCCAGTCTGGCAGGACTCTTCACCGATGTCTTTCCTCATTACCTCTTACACAAGTTCTTCCATCAAGAGAACTGCCCCAATAAATAAATGAATTGCCATATGGGTATGCCTCTCAAAGGAGGATTAATTCTTTAAGTAAAATCAACTGCAGCCAAACATTTAATCTGTTCCAAAACGACACGATTTTAAATGGAGGGGCCCAATGTTCACACAGTTCAGATAGGCACTACTATAACATCCCTCTCCCAAAATGGAGGGAAACGTTTTTTTTGCCTCCCATCTCCAGCAGAGAGCAATCCCAAGGGCTAGGAACAGCCTAAAACTCTAAGTCCCACATTCTGGACAAAGGTGGGTCCTGTTTGACAGCCCAGTATAAAGACGCCACGTCCCTCAATACACATCAGAAAAAAAATAATAGAAAATTGGGCAGCATAGATGATACAAAATCCTTATGATAAAATTCATAATATTTATTCAAGGAGAAAAAATAATAAAATATAAAATTTTGTTAAAACAGTAAGGGATTAAGAGTTGACCCAAGAGGGTTAAGGCAGTGCTGGAAAATAATGGTGGCCACACAAAACATTGACACTTTGGGCCCAATTTGGACATTTTGACTTAGGGGTGTACTCTTTTTTGTTGCCAGCGGTTTAGACTTTAATGGTTGTGTGTTGAGTTATTTTGAGGGGACAGCAGATTTACACTGTTATACAAGCTGTACCCTCACTACTTTACATTGCAGCAAAGTGTCATTTCTTCAGTGTTGTCACATGAAAAGGTATAATAAAATATTTACAAAAATGTGAGGGGTGTACTCACTTTTGTGAGATACTGTATATCCAAGGAGTCACTCTACTATCTAGACATAAATAGGATTGTATATTTTGTTCTTTTTTAATAAATATTATTGCTTTTATTATATGGGTTATTGTATCATCTATGGTGGCTTAAAAATCCCAATTTTCTATTCATTCGTTTCTGTTGTACTCACATTCTGGCTGTATCAGTGCACTCTGAATAAGTGGTGTTACAAAGAAAGTTAAAAAGTAAAAAAGTATGTAGAAACAACCAACCACCCCACCAATAAAGATGGACAATAGATGCTGCCTAGCAACGATTTAGGAACCCAAATGAAAGGGCCCTAAACTCCCCCTAGAGGACTCCTGTTTCTGCTGAAGACATGAAGTTTCCTAAAGCAGATTTTTTCTTCCAAATAGGTTAACTAAAATCTAAAAATAAACACACACATACGGCAAATCTTCATGTAATAAACTTTTTAAAATAAGGGTTTTTTTTTTAATTTGGAGCCACCAGGCAAACATGTATTTATCCAAGTGTGACATTTTCCTTTATCATGTCTTCCTCTTTATCTCTTCATTGGAAAACAAGATTGTTCCGATGTGATAGAACTACAACTGAAGTCTGAGTCAGCACTGAAATTAGTAAATGTATCCTCACAGCAATATGAAGATGTTGTACAGCTTTCACAGCAGTACACTGATGACATGTTTAACTTAGTAAGCCAAATAAAAGAAGAATATGGATGGGTGGCTGAACATACCAACACAACTTCTGGGATGAAGACCTTGTTCAGCATAGAAAAGGTAAATTACGCAAAATCTAATCAAACATGAGCAAATGCTAATTAAGTTAAACACACATCTAAATGTTTTACTTACAGCAGGTTTTTTGGAATTTGAATGAAAAAAAAAATCCCTATAGCAGATCTAAATTTAGTCACCTAAGCTCTCATATCTCATAAACGTTTTAGCATGTTAATGTAATGTCAAAAGTAATTTTCAATCTATTTAAAACTGCAATTTTCATTAAAGAATATCTGGTGTTGCCGCCATAAATGTCCTTGTTTATAATTTTCCTGTTATGGATTGATACATGTTTCCCAGTAGTGTTTCTGGATTTTCACCCTGCCACACTTGCTCCTGATGGAGACCATATGACAATGGGATGAGACATTGGGCAAGCATGTTCAGCCATTGTCACCATCAAGGAGCCAGTTCAGAGCAATGATTTGCAGCCAATGCTAGAGTGCATGGATGTGAACAGTGAGTGGCTACAATGAGCTTGCAGGAGATGCAAAATAATGAAAAAATATTGAGCTGCTATTTATCTGCATAGTTATTGTTCATTGCTTTATGTAGTGCAGGGTGTAAACATTTGACTCATTTATCATCTTTGTACAGTTGAAAATCTACACATAAACCCCTGGCTTACAGCCCATTTGTTTCTAGGCTGTTTAGGATAGTTTGTAATTCCAAAGATATGGTTGGTAAATTCTTTGATTATACCTGCTCATGTGATCATAGCTGTACAGGTGATCCCAACACATCCAATGATTGCCAGAGTTCTCCTACAACAGAGGGAGCTGTAAGGGTCCTTTCACACGGCCACCCCGATCCTCTTCTCTTCTCCTCACTGACAGGATCTGTCAGGAGGAGAAGAGATCGAAGCCGTTACAACGGCTCTATTTACATTACATGACGGCTGTGATTGGACACAGCCGTCATGTGATCAGGAGGGCCAATCACAGGGCCCTCCTGCCGAATGATGTTGCTCTGTGTCCGAGGGACACAGGCACATCGAGATCGCGCCGCTGCGCGTGCCCGCGGCGGCACGATCTCTCTCCTTCTGAAGGACGTTCCAGAACGTCCATTCAGAAGGACGAGACTCCCGCCCGGCCGTATATCTACAATGGCCCGGGTGGGAGGTAGTTAAAGGTTTGTTTCTTTAAAACGTAAAGTAGATAAGAACCCTCTTTAACAATTTTTTTATGCAGCATGTTTTCTAAAAGTGCAAACACCGGGGTTGATTTACTAAAACTGGGGAGTGCAGAATCTGGTGCAACCTTGCATAGAAACCAATCGGCTTTCAGCTTTTATTGTCAAAGCTTAATTGATTAAGCTGAAGTTGGAAGCTGATTGGCTACCAGGCACAGCTGCACCAGATTTTGCACTCTCCAGTTTTAGTAAATCAACCCCATAATGTCTGCTTTCCTTCAAAGTTCCTCATCAATGTGCAAAATGCCTTTAAATAATTTCTCCTGCCTGGAGTGCACCATTGGTTTTCACAGGCACTTCCTTTACTGCCTTTAATTGCAGGCAGCCATAGACCTACACTTGCCATAAACACTTAGAAAGATAACAAGAGGGAACTGTGTCAATGTAGGTTATATTTTAGGTACATAAATTCAAGAACAGTTCTGCTCTAGGTCAGTCCACATGCTGTTCAGCTTGTCACTGACAATGCACACACATGTGGTAATAGAGGACACTGGGTAGTGTATGCAGCTTCTTATATCCTTCATAAACTTGACATAGCAAGATACAACAGAATTAAAGTCTCCCTAATGTGTTTTGTGCACACAGGTGCTTAACCACTTCAGCTCCAGAAGGTTTTACCCCCTTAATGACCAGGCCATTTTTTTTGCGATTCAGCACTGCATTACTTTAACTAACAATTGCACTGTCATGCGATGCTGTACCCAAATACAATTTTTTCCCACAAATAGAGCTTTCTATTGGTGGTATTTGATAACCTCTGCGTTTTTTAGATTTTGCGCTATAAACAAAAAAATGTTTGATCAATTTAGGCCAATTTGTATTCTGCTACATATTTTTGGTAAAAAAAATCCCAAAAAGCATATTTTAATTGGTTTGCGCAAAAGTTATAGCGTTTACAAACCACTGGGTAGATTTTTGGACTTTTTTTTAATTTATTTTTTATTAGTAATGGCAGCGATCAGCGATTTTTAGCGGGACTGTGACATTGCGGCGGACAGATCAGACCCCTAACTGACATTTTTTACACTTTTTGGGGACCAGTGACATTAATACAGTAATCAGTGCTAAATAATATGCACTGTTACTGTATAAATGACACTGGCAGGGAAGTAGTTAATACTGGAGATGATCAAGATGTTAAGTGTGAGCCTATTTGTGCTTACTAACTGTGGGGGGCTCTGTGAAAGGCACACAGATATCGGTGTTTCAGCTTGGCTGAAACACACAATCTCTCTCTGTGCCTGTGTGACAGGAGAGCGGCCTACTTTGTTTACATTGTTTCCCCGAAAATTGCGTGAGGCTGGTGGCACTCGAGCCCAGGGTCATCTTACCGAATGGGCGCGCTGGGCAGTTGCACGGGAGCCCCACCTGCTTAGTGATCCAACCCCAACCAAGCAATAGTCCAGATTCCCGTGTGAATTCTGTCGCTGAACTTAGCAGGTGGCAGGCGCCTGTCGGTCCTTTGCTGCTGTCAGGCCACTTGCGCCATGGAGGGGGAGCTCACAACTGCAGAAATGCCTGTCCGCCTCCATGGGAACGGGCACACAGAGGACAGTCGAGTCTGATTCCCGTCCGTGTGTGTGTTCACCGGTCCCAGCCCCTGAACTTGGAAGCTGTCATTAGCCTTGCACTGCTGTACCAATAAATATCGCCTTATCCATCATTTTCAATTTTATTCTCATGGGTGATTGTGTAGGCAGGGCCCCAGTGCACTGCATTGCCCGGGACCCTTTAATGCTCTTAAGATGGCACTGCTCAAGCCCGCTCCTCTCGTGGTCTGGCTTCCACGGCACGTGAGCACTGCCGAGACCGTGTATACATAATCACGTAGATCTACGCGATAATGCGCAGCCAAGCCGCCCTGCTGCAGTAAATCTGCGTGGGGCGGTCAGCAAGTGCTTAATCACAGAGTGGTAGCTAGACATTTAAACGGGCTAACTATATCATATAAAAAGCATATGTACAAACAACTATATAAACACATTTAGTACATGCTAGGTCACATGCAACTGATCACTGTGAATAGTAAACCATGCAATATTGAAAGAATGTTTGCATAAAAATCTATAAATAACATATACCGTATATACTCGAGTATAAGCCGAGTTTTTCAGCATGTTTTTTCATGCTGAAAATGCACCCCTCGGCTTATACTCGAGTCACTGACTGGAGTGTCTTTTTAAAAATGGCGCCGCTCGGCGCCGACGTGTCACTGCGCATGTGCCGCATGCCCGGAAATAGCCGAACATGTTCGGCTTTTCCCGAGCATCGGTGGCGCATTTGCGGTGACGTATGGCGGCGCCGGGTGGCGCGATTTTTAAATCGAAGACGGCGCCTCACCGACAGGTAAGTGAGATGCCTCCGCAGCCCCTGTATTTCCTCATGCAGTGCTGCGGGCATGGTACAGGACATTCTCCTGTACCATGCCCGCAGCACTGCATCTCCTGTGCCATGCCTGTAATTACTGTGCCATGCCTATACCTACTGTGCCATGCCTATACCTACTGTGCCATGCCTATACATACTGTGCCATGCCTGTACATACTGTGCCATGCCTGTAATTACTGTGCCATGCCTATACCTACTGTGCCATGCCTGTACATACTGTGCCATGCCTATACCTACTGTGCCATGCCTATACATACTGTGCCATGCCTGTACATACTGTGCCATGCCTGTACTTACTGTGCCATGCCTATACCATCACCTGTACTATGCCTATACCATCACCTGTGCCATGCCTGTACCATGACCTGTGCCATGCCTGTACTGTGACCTGTGCCATGCCTGTACCATGACCTGTAACATGCATGTACCATGACCTGTGCCATGCCTATACCTTCACCTGTGCCATGCCTGTACCATCACCTGTGCCCTGACCTGTGCCATGCCCTTACCATGACCTGTGCAATGCCTGTACTATGACCTGCGCCATCTCCTGTACCATGCCCGCAGCCCCTATTTTGTGTCTCGTGGTGGTCCAGTTGGGTCCAGTAGCTGCAGCATTTCCCACCCTAGGCTTATACTCGAGTCAATAAGTTTTCCCACTTTTTTGCGGCAAAAGTAGGGGTCTCGGCTTATATTCGGGTCGGCTTATACTCGAGTATATACGGTAAATATAATTTAGTAAGAATATAGGGTTGATTTACTAAAACTGGGGAGTGCAAAATCTGATGCAGATCTGCATAGAAACCATTCCAGGTTTTTTTTTTTTTAAAAAAAGCTTAATTGAACAAGCTGAAGTTAGAAGCTGATTGGCTACCATGCACAGTTGCACCAGATTTTGCACTCCTCAGTTTTAGTAAATCAACCTCTATGAGTGGGATGTCTTGTAATCCAGCACCGAACTTCATGGAAGGACTCTCAGCGTTGTCAGCCCATGGAAAGAAGTTAGGTGCAGTCTGTATTTCTGGCAGGATCACCAGGCTGTAAAAAACGATACCAAGATGATGCCTAAATATTACACTACTAATAGAGGTTTCACAATAAACAGGGGACAATGTACATGTGAGCACAATCTCTGCCATTTGTTGAATTTTCACACTTTAACTTATTACTGCAATTGTTAAATTATATTGACACATTCTTCTCTTCTTTTTGTAGGTGTCCTCCAGTCCAAGTATAAAAGACCAGAATGTGTATGACACAGTTGTTGAAGTGAAAATCTTTGCTTCCCCTAATGTTGTGATCAGGCTTCCAGCCAATGTGGATATCGATAGCCAGGAGTTCATACCTTATGTTGCAAAGCAAGCATTAGAACATTACAAACACAATTTTTAAATGCTATATTAATCATCCGTAAATAATTCAGACTTTATTGCATAGGATGTTTTGCAACATTTTAGAAAGAAATTATATTTTTTCATGATTTGTTGCCCTTTTATTCTGTTAGTAGCTTTTTACTCCAGAATTTATATTGTTTTTGTTTAAACTAATGCAGTGTTGTGCTGTTGTTTTGGAGGTTGAAGTACCGTATGTTTGCAGTCATCCTCAGATCCTATTTTATGGTTGGTTTACAACACAATTTCTGCATTCTGCTTGTCTGTTGCATTCCAGTGTGCTTTTGATGCGCTCTTATGCATTTTCCCCTTTTTTTTATTTTTATCTAATTATGGACATGTGCATTCTGGTGCATTGTTCTCCTTTTTTTTTTATTTTTCTCTAATTATGGACATATGCATTCTGGTGCATTTTTGATTTGTTCTATTTTCCATACAGAAAAAATGCAGAAAAAATGTTCTACTTTTGTTGACTGCACTAGAACGCACTGCACTGGTGTGAACTAGGGACACTGAAATACATGGGAAACACAGTGCATGTATTTTTAAAGCAGATTAACAATGCATTGGACTGCATTTGGTGTGAACCAACCCTAAAACAACCAAAAATCAAATTACGTGGCAGATAAGGAGGAATTGGTTAACAAAACAAATTACCGTGAAGTTTTGGAATTGATTGGACTTCTTGATTGCCTGTTGTAATATATCATTTTAACACAATGAAATTCTAGAACATGGGTAAGAACTCTTAAACTGCAGTGTCTGTTCTAAACAAATCTAGGCATGTAGATCCTAGATCTTGTTTTACAGATATATACAATATATTTATATTGAAATCAGTAAAAATGTGTTGTCCAAAAAAGCATGATAACATTGAGCAGTTGTGATAAGAACCAAATGTATATATTACATGTAGTTGAAAGCAAAAATACCCAAAACAGTAGAAAAGTATTCACTAAAACAATGACAATAGCATTGCATTTCTTTGCACATGGCACATACAGCCAAACTGTTGAGGAGCCTTTAACTTAACTTCCTAAAAATTACTGAAGAAAAAGTAGATCTATTCATAGTGCCTGATAATACTTGCTGGCTTTATCAATGTCAGACAGAGGTATGCAGGGCTGGCCTAAGAAATTGTGCTTCCTGGGTCCAAGGATGAAATGCTGCTGATCCAGCCCCCCCCCCCCCCCAAAAAAAAAATCATGCCCACCAAAAGGCTCCTCATTCATTATTTTATATAACTATAGAATTTAGAATATATTATAACTCACCAGCGGATTGGTCCACCAGACGCTCCGCCTCCTCATACTCATCAAATTGCACTACAGGCGGCAGTATGAGATGGGGAAATGCTGCAAACTGATGACACACAAAACCTCTAAAAAAAAAAATCTTGGGAATCAGTTTGCTGCCCCTCTCCAAGTGCTGCCTGGGTCCAATGGACCCAGAGGGACCCATAGTAGGCCCGGCCCTGACGGGATGCCTTCAGTGGCCATTGTGCTGTGCAGGGCATCTGGTGGCATCCTTGTATGTTGCAAATATTGTACAACTAAAATCTCTGAATTCAAATTGTTAGACAGTGTCATTTCCTTTTTTTTTACTGGATAGCTGGAAGGTGTGCTGGGAAATGCAAGTTGTTTTTCTTGCACTATGCTAGTTATCAATTGGGGTGGTTGCCATTTTTTGTTTAACAATCCAGTAAGCATTCCTGGGAATTTTTGAAAATCAGTATTCCTGATGATGGGGCAGAGTAGGGGGTAGAGTGAAGCTGAATGGGGCGGGGAATGACACAAAAGTGGGTGGGACTTAAAGGGCAGGTCTAGAGTTTACAGTAAAATACTAATCAACATAAAAAAACACAGTACTGTTTGTATACATGAGGACAGTAGTTTCTGAATAGAGGTATAGCCACCAGGGCCGCTGATAGGGGGGGGGGACCGCCAGCCCTATTGTACGGGGCCCCAGCACACAGGGGGGCCCACACAGAGAGGGGGATTAGTGATGGACAACAAATACAGAAATCTTCCTCCAGCACCTGAATCTGATCTGTCCCTCTCCCTGCTATCAGCTTTTATCTGTTGAGAAAGAGACAGTTGTCCCTCACTAATCCCCCTCCCTTGTGTGGGCCCCACCTCCCAGCACTTATCTCTGCTCGGGAGTTTATTTGTAAATTGTAACTTTGTTTCTCTCTCTCTGTCTCTCTGATCACTGAGCTCCAACTGCCCAGCCTGTATATTTTTCTCATCTCATCTTTTTTATTTAACATAGTTTTTTTTTCAGATTTAGCAGAAATTATGCGAGTTATGTTATATTTGTGTCTGATAATAGTGATTTTGTTGTAATTTTAGCTAAATATATCTTTAATATTTTCTTGGGGGGGCCCTGCTAGGTAGACTGTACAGGGCCCCACGATTTCTAACAGCAGCCCTGATAGCCACACACAGTTAGGAAGTGACCTATGACTATTAGCGTTTTGATTTATACTGATGCCCCCCAAAAAGCTTTTCCCACATTTTATTTCTGGTTTTTATAAACTTCTTATCAAAGAGTTCTACAGCTGGGCAGCACAGTGGCCAAATGGTTAGCACTTCTGCCTAACAGCAGTAGGGTCATCAGTTAAAATTCCAACCATGGCACTACCTGCCTGGAGTTTGCATGTTTCCCCTATGCGGGTTTCCTCCGGGCAACTCCGGTTTCCTCCCACACTCCAAAGACATGCTGATAGGTAAATTGGCCCTAGTATGTGTATGTATGAATGTCTGAATGTGAGTTAGGGACCTTAGATTGCAAGCTCCTTGAGGGCAGGGACTGATGTGAATGTGAATGTAATTATATATATATATATATATATATATAGCGCTGCATATTATTATCTGTTTATATAGTAACAACAAATTAACAAGTGTTTTGTATAGAATCTGCAATTGAAGTAAATACTAAATTAAATAATAACTAGTTATGTTTGTCTTTCATTACAGATATTTAATATACTTATAACAATAGCGAGTCTTCAAGAATTAAGGTCTACACAACCAATCATAATCACCTCATCAACTTTCTAAAGAACAGTGCCCTCACACCTGCATAAAAGGCCAATGTACTTCATCTACTCCATGCCATCAGGTCACCATTTGTCCACCTCCCTCTCTGCCAGCGCCTATGCATGTCAATATATCATCACCTCTCACTCCTCTCTACAGTGATGTCAGACAGGCAGTGCGTGTGCATAAAAAAAGGTGACTGATGGCAAACATACCTGTTTACTAACATTCCCCGATAGGGCTTCTGGCCCTGAGATTTTGACAAATCCACGCAATCAGCCCACAATCATAAAAAAATTCAGACATTCCTGGGTATTTCTGCCAAGTTCCCAGGTATTTTAATTATAAGTTTATGATTGTCGATAATATATGCCAAAAAAAAAAAAGATTATTCACATATGTGTTTTCTACAGATTTGTTTTACCTTCCATCTCTTAAAATGGTTACAGATGCTGCTATCATATACATTATAAATATGAATATCTATGACACATAGGGCCATCATCCATAATTGTATAGCCAAAAAAGAAAAAAAGAAGAAAGATAGGACTTTACAGGCCACAATGGAGGGATAATCAAAATTGAGTAAAATACATGTTTATTATATCCAAAAAAAGTTAAAAACGATACAAGTCAATATACAATAGACAGATTATAAATAAATCTTAAATAGGAATAATTATTGGTGCAGTAGATACTGTATGTAGCGCAGGTCTTCAATTCTGACTTATTTCACCAAATAGGTACTTCCTCAGGGCTAGAAAGACTATACATTACTTGTCTGCAGTACTGCACATGCAAAGAAAGTTTTCTTTCCTGGGCAGGCGCCGTGACCATATAGGGGGACAACCATTAGTATTGATTATACGTTAGTCCTCCCATTGAGAATCCAAAGGGGGTTATAGACTGACGGGAATTGGAGATTGATAGACTGGCAGTCTAAGGAACAGGATTCTTGTAACAGACTGTTCCCTAGTTGAGTGACCAAAAATAACTGACCCCCACTATGGGGCTTTTACGCCACTTAGGGGATCAGAATCTCAAGGTATTATTTTATTACCACGCTCAATATAGAGTGTCCAATTTAGCATTCCCATGGGCTCATAGGGCACAGTGTGACAACAGGGTTGTTCCTCTTTGATATCTCTCATATACACTATATTACTAAAAGTATTGGTGCGCCTGCCTTTTTCACGCACAAGAACTTTAATGGCATCCCAGTCTTAGTCCATAGGGTTCAATATTGAGTTGGCCCACCTTGTGTAGCTATAACAGCTTCAAAAGGTCCATAAAGACATAGATGAGCAAGTTTGGGGTGGAGGAACTTGACCGGCCTGCACAGAATCCTGACCTCAACCCGATAGAACACCTTTGGGATGAATTAGAGCAGAGACTGCGATCCAGAACTTCTCATCCTGATCAGTGCCTGACCTCACAAATGCATTTCTAGAAGAATGGTCAGCTATTCCCATAGACACACTCCTAAAACTTGTGAATAGCCTTCCTAGAAGAGTTGACGCTATTATAGCTGTAAAGGTTGGACAACTCAATATTGGACCCTACGGACTAAGAATGGGATGCCATTAAAGTTCATCTGCATGTAAAGGCAGGCGTACCAATACTTTTGACAATATAGTGTATAACCCACTCTTCTTATAAATATGTAACCCATGCATAATCAGTGAACAAAAAAATTCAGCTCAAGCCTGTCCTTTGAGATCCTGGTACAGTAAACCCTCCTCCATTGCGGGGGTTACGTTCCGGACCCACCCGCGAAAAGTGAAAATCCGCGAAATAGAAAAACCCTATTAAAATACATTGTAGGCATGTTTTTTTACTGTCACTGTGCGTGTAAAAGCATTTTGAGGTCTCTAAACACACTTTTAAAAACAATAGAAACTAATTTAAACACATAAAAGATATTGAGAGACATAGCAAGAGCTATGGAAAACACAAAAATATTTAATTTTTAATGATTTATATAGTAAAATAACATTACAGAAAAAAACGCAATATACCGGGACCGCAAAAACTGAGCCGCGATGGAGCGGGGGTTTACTGTATTTCCTAATTGTGCAGGTATTATATTCTCCTATCTGGCTCTGACACAATGCCTAGCACAGGTAAGATGAAGCTAGGTTGTAAATAACGATATTCATGTGTTGCTGCTCTCTGCATACCTCAATGGCCAGAGGGAGTTTTTAGAATTAGAGAGTTTAGCTGTAAACCTGTAAAAAAAACGTTAACAATCAACATATCAGTAACAGCACCATTTAGTCTTAAATTAGCCATACATTATACAATCTTCTTTGGATCTACCAACAACTATGACAACTATGAAGTGCAAGGGCCTGTCTGGTGATTGGATACTTTAGGTAGGTGCTCATTTTACATATATTTCATAGATCTATAGTTGATTGCACAAAGATTGTAGACACATTTTGAAGAAAGAAGGAATATGTCTATCATAGATGACACAGAAAATTATGAAGCCAACACTGCGTTATATACTTGGGAATAGCAAGATTCTCCTGAAAAGTACATTAACCTGATTTTGCACACAGAGGAGTAAATTACTAAAACTGGAAAATAAAAAATATGGTGCAGCTCTGCACAGAAACCAATCAGCTTCCAGGTTTTTTTTTTCGTCGATGCTTAACTGAACAAACTGAAGTTAGAAGCTGATTGGCTACCATGCACAGCTGCACCAGATTTTGCACTCTCCAGTTTTAGTTAATCAACCCCAGTATGTCAAATATTCTGGAATTTGTGTGCCCCCCCCCCCCCCATAGTCCTGAAGATAACATAAGTTCAAGGCATGCTAATCAGCTCTACACTTAGCATTAGATGGCAGTTGGATTTCCAGCCTTTGATTGATGTTTGCTCAAACCATTTGTGAAAAATCACACATTTTCATTTTGGCAATAACATATAACAAAGTTTTGATCACAATAGGTACCTAAATGTCCTAGCTCAGGGTAGCTCTACAAAAGCAAAGGATATATAGCATCACCCTCTAAAGCAGGGGTAGGCAACTGTTCAGAGGTTGAGTCCTATCTAGACAACATGGAGAAAATGAAAGATGCGGGGGGGGGGGGGTGGTGTCAACGTCCTTATTAAAAAAAAGAAAAAAACACTATCAAGTCCCCAATAAAAACACAGCATAGTGTCCTGTGCAACCCAAGGTTGGAGGGCCGGGAGAAGGGATGTGAGTGAAGATGCTCAGGTCAATCTGCAGGCATGCTGGAGGTGGAATGGATGGAGCAGTGTGGGGAACGGATCCTCTTCACCTAGAACAGCTACACCTCCTGAGCCTTCACCTGCCCTGTCTGCACACAGTGACATAGACACAGAGAGCAGAGGACAAAGCGGCAATCAGAGGAGGGAGGGGGAGAAGGAGGAGCAGGTGGATGGGTTTTCCGGGGGATGGGAACTCCTTTCTGCACCCCTTAACAAGTTGTTCCCAGGACGAGTGGCTGGCTGGCAGCTGCACCCCCAACAGCTACGCCACTGGTGGGCGAGGAAGCGGTGGACAGCCCCAGACTCCCAGCACGTGCTGACAGCATCCCCAGCGGAAGTGAATCTGTGCGAGGACAGATTACTCTGCTGTGACAGGGCTGCAGTTAGCACTAGAGGAGGCAAATGCAGCCAACAGCCCCTTCTGTGGACAGCAAGGGAAACCAGCGGCTGTGGCTGCGCCCTAGGCAGCTGCCTAGTTTGACCAGCGGTAGTGTTTTGGCCCTGAATTCACTACATCCTGTTTTGGAGGCACTTAAGACCAAAGAAAGGTAGCAGAGGGGTATCTCCTTTTTGTTTTTTATAGAAGTAAAAGCCCTATACGCAATCGCTTAACTTCCTCTGGCATTCTGCCTTTCCAGATTCTAGAATACTTTGGTCTTCAGGTTATAGTTTTTGCCATTATGAGGAGTGTCCCTCTCAGTCTCAGTGCAGTCTGCTGTATGTCAGAGTAAGCTCTCCACATGTGTAACAAGGGGCTCCATTACATCTTACCCAGGGCTTGTTTGACTAGTTCCTTTGCCCGGCCGGCAAGCTGATCTGTGCAGACTGCTTGAGAGAAGTTTCTGCGATAAGGAAGCAGAGGCAGTTAAAGTTAAGTTAGATATCCTGCAAGCTCTATTCGAGAGCATGCAGTAGCATCTTCAGATGTAAGAAGAAAAAATACTAAACCTGAACCTAAGCCAGGACCATTTGCTGCTGACACAAAGGATTTCACTGACTCATTAGAAGTCAAAAGTCAAGGAAGCTGGTCCTCATTCATTTATATGCAGTCTTATTGCTCTATTTATTATTGCTCTATTTATCATGGCTGTGAAAAAGTCATTGAATGGGAAGGTGGGGTACAGCTTGGAAAGAGCAAGAAAGAAGGCCCCTCCTTCCCAATCAAGTCAGAAATTGCTGCCCTATCATGCAGGGAACCTTTTTTTTTAAAGTGGTTCTATGCCCATCTACAGGGTTCCATTTTAAAGCTCCTTTGGAAATTCATGGAATATGAGACACTGTCATTCCAGCTTTTTCTCCAGAACCTTCTACCTTACAGCAGGAAGACTTCAGTGCCTTGGATATGGTGAAGTTGCTAGCAGCCTATCTAAGCCGTTCTAAAAATTGAAAAAAAACAAAAAAAAAACAGCTTCTGACAAAGCTTCATGCCAAATGCCTGCCAGCCAAAAAAGGGGCATGGTGGCCTCCTCCAGAGTGACATCACCATGGACCTCAAAATTGTAGCATGTGAAGCAGGGCTTTATAGGAGTAAGATTGAAGTAGGGCTTTACTCCCCTGGCTAAAGTGTGAGCTTATTCTGCTGAGGGATCTCAGCTATTTGGACAGCATATGTCAAGATATCATCAAAGGCCTCTGTAAAACATTTAATTGGGAGTTCTTTTGCTACCTTTGTGTTCCAGTACAAGCTGGATGTAGCCTTGGCTCGCTCAGCTTGATTTGGTTTCTCAGATGTTTTTGCAGCCTTTTTGAAGAATTAAAACTCTTTTTTAATTCAGAATTTAAATTGCATTTGTTCTTTTTCCCACCCCGAGATTAAGCTAGTTACAGTGAGGAAAATAATTATTTGATCTCCTGCAGATTTTGTACCTTTTTATCATAGGTGTATTTTAAATGATCAAGACAGAATATCAACCAAAAATCCAGAAAAAAACACACAATACAAATGTTATAAATTGTGTTGTAGAGATGGCCTTGCGGCCATATGTTTTTACATTGTGAAGAACTTTGACCCATGACACATCCATCAGGTGGTGCAGGACAGCCAATTGAGACATTTCAGCACATGGACATACCCCCTACCTTATAAATAGACCTGATCTGGCTGCCATTTTACATTCTGTCTTTTGTCAGTGTAGGAAGAGGTTGCTGTGTGGAGCAGGGACAGACTGTTAGTGACACAAATCGCTAGCTAATAGGTCCACAAAAGTCCTTTTAAGGACTGGTATAGGTGTACTATTGTTTGGTGTGCAGTATATAGGGGTGCAATACACTTATAATATACTTTCTAATATAGAAAGCATATTATAGTGGATTTGTATTGTGCAGCATTGTGACTGGTGAGCGGTTCTGCAGCGATACTACAACTACAAAGAGTGACAAACGCAATTAGAAAAAAGTATTATAACTGGTGTGATATACCAGTCGCCCCCCAAAAATGACAGATTGAAGCGGGGTGTTATATATACTTTCATAATAGTGTATTTGGGTACTGCAGAATTTTTTTTTTAGTTTTGCTGCGTTCCCTCTGCTACACACAGTGACAAACGTTAATGGAAAAAAAGTATTATAACTGGTGTGATATACCAGTGGCCTCCCAAAACAACAGATTGAAGCGGGGTGTTATATACCTTCTTCCACATATACTGCGCTTCTCTAGAGACTTTTATCACAGGGTAATTTAAAAAATGACAGGCAGAGGAAGAGGCAGGCCCTTCCGCAGGGGTGGTAGGGGTAGGGCAGGAGCACCAGGCTGGAGCCAAAGTGGGAAGCTGCAGAAGGTGCGTTCAATTACGTCAAAGGACGCACCAGACTTGGTTGAGTGGCTCACTCAGCCTTCCTCTTCTGCACCCTCCTCATCCTCTCTCCTGCTTATTTATCCTGTGAATGCCTAATGTACCTCCAGCCACAGAATACAAAGTTCTTTGCTGTCAGGTGCACACCTGTGGGCTAATTTTTGGGGCCTGTAATGGCCGGCACTTACTTCTGTATCCTGTGAATGCCTAATGTATCACCAGCCACAAAATACAAAGTTCTTTGCTGTCAGGTGAACGCCTGTCGGCTAATTTATGGGGCCTGTACTAGCCGACACCTACTTCATTATCCGGTGAATGCCTAATTTTTCAGGCTGGAATTGAAAATGAATGGGTCTGTAAACGTTCCGCTAAGTTGTGGAAAGGATGCGGACCCATTTTACAGACGTGTGAATGGGCCCTATATGTATTTGACATGTATTTACCGCCTGCTGTCAGTTCTGGCTGATTTAAGCCAAGTTATTACACTAAAACCGAGCAATATTAAAAAAAACAAAATACACGTTATAACTGTATAAACGATTTATAGAACGTATAAAAAAAAAAAACGTCCCATCAGATGTTCGTCCATCACTATTGAGTTGCAGTTCAGTGAGTAAAATAAGTATTTGATCCCCAAGCAGAACATGAGCTAGTACTTGGTAGAGAAACCCTTGTTGGCAAGCACAGATGTAAGACGTTTCTTGCAGTTGGTGACCAGGTTTGCACACATCTCAGGAGGGATTTTGGTCCACTCTTTTTTACTGATCCTCTCTAAGTCCTTAAGCTTTCTTGGCTGTCGCTTGCGAACTCAAAGTTTTAGCTCCCTCCATATATTTTCTATAGGATTAAGGTCTGGAGACTGGCTAGGCCACTCCACCCTAATGTGCTTCTTCTTGAGTCACTTCTTTGTTGCCTTGGTGGTATGTTTGTCATGCTGAAAGACCCATCCATGACCCATCTTCACTGTTCTGGCTGAGGGAAGAAGGTTCTCATCCAAGATTTTACAAAACATGGCCTCATTCATTGGCCCCTCAATGCGGCAAAGTCGGCCTGTACCTTTAGCAGAGAAACAGGCCCAAAGCATAATGTTTCCACCTCTGTACTTGACTGTAGGAATAGTGTTTTTATGGTCATAGTCAGCATTTTCTACCTCCAAACACAGCAAGTCCCTCTCCTCAAGAAGGCACATGCCTATGAACATCTAAATGATTCAGAGAAGGATTGGGAGAAAGTGCTGTGGTCAGATGGGACCAAAATTGAGCTCTTTAGCAATAACTCGACTCGCCGTGGGCCATGTATTGTAAAATCTTGGATGAGAACCTTCTTCCCACAGCCAGATCACTGAAGATGGGTCCTGGATGGGTCTTCTAGCATGACAATGACCCAAAACATACTACCAAGGAAACAAAGGAGTGGCTCAAGAAGCACATTAAGGTCATGTAGTGGCCCAACCAGTCTCCAGACCTTAATACTATAAAAAATGTATGGAGGGAGCTGAAACTTTGAGTTGCCAAGCAACAGCCAAGAAACCTTAAGGATTTAAAGAAGACCTATAAAAAAAAAAAAATGGTCCAAAATCTCTCCTAAGATGTGTGCACACCTGGTCGCCAACTACAAGAAACATCTTACCGCTGTGCTTGCCAACAAGGTTTTCTCCACCAAGTACTAAGTCATGTTTTGTTTGGGGATCAAATACTTATTTTACTCACTGAATTGCAACCTAATTATAGCATTTGTTTTATGTGTTTTTTTTTCTGGATTATTGGTTGATATTCTGTCTCTATCATTTAAAATATACCTATGATAAAAATGATGGACCCTTAATTTCTATGTAGGTGGGCAAATTTACAAAATATGCAGGGGATGAAATAATTATTTTCCCCACTGTACATCCTACTGCATGTTGATATGAGGTGAGCCAGGAACATAGAAAATTGTTGGCCTATCCTTACTGTAATTTTTCCTTCCTGTCTCATGTCAGCATAATTCCCCCCAAATGTACTGCTAGTTATGGAACAATCTTGTCGGTCTTACTCTGTTGCTGGTAGTTGAACTGATCAAAAAAATGACTGTTAATAGTGGAATATCAAAGAAGATTTTGAAAGAAAGCAGTTTCAATAAAAATGATACACTTGTAACAATATGTTCATACTGTGCCTTTTAAGAAACACTTCACCTTTTTGATGCTGTGACATATTCTGAGCATTTGTCTCCCTCTTCAGGCTTCCTCTTTTAGTTGCACCTACTCACAATGACTGTAGCATCACTGGTGGTCTGGTTTACTAAGGCTTCATTTTTCCTCCCCTTGACACCTTTGCTCCAGGGGAGGAAAGAGCAGGGTTTAAAATATGCCTATAACCGCATTTTGCAAACGCAGTTAGGTGTGTCAGCTGTCTGGGTGTTCATTTATTCCATTGGCCAGAATATGAATATATTATGGCAACTGGAATGAATGAACGCTCAAGTGCTAAACACGTCTAGCGCTCACACCCGTTTAGATGTGTTTACACACGTTTAGGCGCAATGGGATGTTTTTGCAGGAAAACACTCCTCTCCAAAACACACTGGCACTAGATTTTTTTTTTTTTTTTTTGCTGTCTCTGAATACTCCTGCCTCTAAATGCTTGTAAATGCCTATGTGTGCAAGGATACATAGTCTAACAGGCATTTATAGGCAGAAAAAAAAACCTCAAATGCCCTTAAGAGTGGTGTTTTTGATGCCCAGTGTGCATGGGGACTAATGAACTGAAAAATATTTGAGACTTTTTACAAATACAAAGATATTAGAAAAATGAAAAAACAGGAGTTTTTATTTTTTATTTTTTACAAGCTTTTAATTTTAGGTAAAGAGTGACCTTGTGCTGGCAATGTTTCTGTACCCTTACTGTTAATATATCAGTAAAGTAAACTGTTTCATAACAAAACTTAACAGATAGATCTGGGTTTAGCTGGTGACTATGTATTTTCCCCTATCTCTCTAGTCTGATTCTCTCTAGTCTGACTCTAGCCAGAGTGTCTCTGTCCATATGCAGGTCTTTTTGTCCAGTCAATCGATTGATGATTTATATCTGATCTATTGGACAATCGGCCTGTTTGTAGCAGATTTCATGAGTTTTTTTGGCTCTGGCTTATTTACATGCTATCTCATGCTTGTAACATTTTGGTGTATATAGTGTTGTTAGTGCCGGTTCACACTGTTCCGACTTGTCAGGCGACTTGGTCGCCTGACAAGTCGTGCTCCATTCTGTGCAATTGGAACCATTCTAATAGGAGCGACTCAAGTCACTACGACTTAGAAAAAGGTTCCTGCACTACTTTTGGCCGAAGTCGGAGCGACTTGCATTGACTTCCATTATGTGAAGTCGGTGCAAGTCGCGCCGAATTCGCGGTGCACGGCGACTTCATTACGTCGCCCCGAAGTCGTGTTGCCATAGTGTGAACCGACACTCACTTTCTAAATCACACCTTTGGTGTTAAATATTTACACTTGCTAGATCCTTTTTCAACATATGTTTTTATCCTGTCATTTTTTGAGCAATTGTGTCTTTTTGTTATGTTCATGTGTAGCAATGATTTTTATGCATAGAATTTTTTATTATATTGTGGCCTGTTTGCTCATGTGATGGTGATTTGGCACTGATCTGCTTGGGGTGTGGTCTCGATCGGTACACACCTTAAATAGACCTTTGCTTTGTATGTGTGTAGGTGGTGAACAAGTACGACTTTACGTGTGAAACGACGAGTCTACCTTTTTGGAGTGCGGCCATTTTCGTTGGTATTTTCAAGTGCAAGAACAGTAAGCCTTAACAAACTGTTGAGCAGCTAAGAGCGGTCTGATCAGGGGCATAGCTAGGATTGTAAAAGACCTTGGGTACACAGAAGAGAGAAGGCGATGCTTGTAACATGCAAGGTGGGCTGCGACAGCTGACTTGGCCACATAAAGCTGAACAGTGAGTGGGCATGGTTAAAGAGACACACTATCAGTTTGTCCAAGCAGGGTAAAGTGTTGGTGTCTTTGGAAATGGCCCCACCTCTCCAACCTCCTTATACCCACATTGCCAGTGATCTTTAGCAGCTCAATCCACTTTAGCTGTCAAAATGCTAGGCACTTCTCGGTATGGAGGACTATGTACTGTAACCACTTTCCCTGTGAAAGTGCTGAGGTCTAGAATGCAGTCACTAGACCCAAACACAGTCACGTGAACAGAGGAGTGACAATATCACTCCACAGGGTTGCCAGTACCATTTAGTCCAAAGCTAGCCATACACTATACAATCTGATTGTACAATCTTCTTTAGATCTACCAACGGCTATATAATGTACAATTCCTATAATGTTCCCACCTGAGCGTTTTTCAGCTCATAAAACACTCATCTCTAAAGTCTCAAGACGGGCAACAAGCAAAATCCCATTCATTTCAATGGCCCCTGTTCACAAATGAGTGTTTTGTCGCCTGAAGCTCAAAAAACTACATGAGCTTCTTTTTTGGCAGATTACAAGCATTTTTGTTAGACGTCAATGCCTGACTCCAAACACCTGCAAAAAATGCCTGAAAAAACGCCTGAAAATGCCCAAAAAATGAATGAATAATGGCCCGAAAAAACACCTGAAAATGATACACTCAGGTGTGAATGGAGCCTTAAAAAAGAGAATTGATATTCAAAGAATATAAACAATAATGATCCCAATTGTAAAATTTTGAGCGGGGGGGGGGGGGGATCTGGTAGGAAGAAGTAATACAAGCTTAGTTTTAAAAAGATTGAGGAAGTGGTGTGACATCCATACTGATATGTCGCTCAGTAAATTTGTGATACATGAGCAGATTGAGGGGGGTAAGCTGGAGAGTAGAGAGATACAGTATCTCACAAAAGTGAGTACACCCCTCACATTTTGGTAAAAAATGTATTATATCTTTTAATGTGACAACACTGAAGAAATGACACTTTGCTACAATGTAAAGTAGTGAGTGTACAGCTTATATAACAGTGTAAATTTGCTGTCCCCTCAAAATAACTCAAACACACAGCCATTAATGTCTAAACTGCTGGCAACAAGTGAGAACACCCCTAAGTGAAAATGTCCAAATTGGGCCCAATTAGCCATTTTCCCTCCCCAGTGTCATGTGATTTGTTAGTATTACAAAGTCTCAGGTGTGAATGGGAAGCAGGTGTGCTAAATTGGGCGTTATCGTTCTCACTCTCTCATAATGGTCACTGGAAGTTCAACATGGCACCTCAAGAACTCTCTGAGGATCTGAAAAAAAATGTTTTTTCCCTATATAAAGATGGCCTAAGCTATAAGAAGATTGCGAAAACCCTGAAACTGAGCTGCAGCATGGTGGCTGTAACGGAACCGCCGTCCCACACTGTACTTGTGGTCTTCCGTTAGTATGCGGCTTCCTCCCAGTCATGAACATATATACCAGATTTTCCCAGCCGCCCTCATACAAAGCTGGCCAACGACTTAGCTTGTACAAGTTTTGGAACCTTCTCCTTTATTGAACAGTTTCACACTCCATTTATACACACATGAGCACATCCCCCTCCTGATCAAATTACTACACATGGGTCAGGGGTTGCGTGATTACATTATCCGGTGCAGATGAAATTGTATACAGAAATAGAATTAACATATCTAAAGAACAACCAACACAAACCTTATATTTCCACTCAGCAACTATTAGATGACAATGATTCAATCAACCTGAGCCAATAAAGTAGCAGACGGCCGTCCTCGAGCTCCTTCAATACAATACACAAAAAATAGGTGTAAATACAGAACCTATTGTAGATAACCGGTGAGTACATCAGCATATTCAACGATGTCTGGAAGACAGGTGGTTTAGCTGATGATATTAGCATATTGTCTGTCTTTCATTCCCAGTGACAGTGAGTACTGTCACAGTGGCCAAGACCATACAGCAGTTTAACAGGACAGGTTCCACGCAGAACAGGCCTCACTATGGTCGACCAAAGAAGTTGAGTGCACATGCTCAGCGTCATATTCAGAGGTTGTCTTTGGGAGATAGACCTATGAGTGCTGTCAGCATTGCTGCAGAGGTTTAAGGGGTGGGGGGTCAACATGTCAGTGCTCAGACCATACCGTGCACACTGCATCAAATTGGTCTGCATGGCTGTCATCCCAGAATGAAGCCTCTTCTAAAGATGATGCACAAGAAAGCTTACAAACAGTTTGCTGAAGACAAGCAGACTAAGGACATGGATTACTGGAACCATGTCCTGTGGTATGATGAGACCAAGATAATCTTATTTGGTTCAGATGGTGTCAATGTGTGGCAGCAACCAGGTAAGGAGTACAAAGACAAGTGTGTCTTGCCTACAGTCAAGCATGGCGGTGGGAGTGTCATGGGCTGGGGCTGCATGAGTGCTGCTGCTGGCACTGGGGAGCTACAGTTCATTGAGGGAACCATGAATGCCAACATGTACTGTGACATACTGAAGCAGAGTATGATCCCCTCCCTTCGGAGACTGGGACGCAAGGCAGTATTCCAACATGATAACGACCCCAAACGCACCTCCAAGATAGCAACTGCCTTGCTAAAGAAGCTGAGGGTAAAGGTGATGGACTTGCCAAGCATGTCTCCAGACCTAAACCCTATTGAGCATCTGTGGGGCATCCTTAAATGGAAGATGGATGAGCGCAAGGTCTCTAACATCCACCAGCTTCGTGATGTCATCATGGAGGAGTGGAAGAGGACTCCAGTGGCAACCTGTGAAGCTCTGGTGAACTTCATGCCAAAGAGGGTTAAGGCAGTGCTTGAAAATAATGGTGGCCACACAAAATATTGACACTTTGGGCCCAGTTTGAAAATTTTTACATAGGGGTGTGCTCACCTTTGTTGCCAGCGGTTTAGACATTAATGGCTGTGTGTTGAGTTATTTTGAGAGGACAGCAAATTTACACTCACTATTTTACATTGTAGCAAAGTGTAATTTCTTCAGTGTTGTCACATGAAAAGATATAATAAAATATTTACAAAAATGTGAGGGGTGTACTCACTTTTGTGAGATACTGTAGATCTTGGTGTCATCGGTGTAGAGGTGGTATTGGAAGCTGTGGGAGATTATCAAGTGACCCAAGGAAGAGGTAGAGAGAGAGACGAGGAGGGGCCCAAAAACAGAGCCTTAGGGTACCCCAACAGAAAGGGGAAGAGGAGCGGAGGAGATGGTGTTGTATCTACGCTGAAAGTGCGCTGAGATAGGTAAGAGGAGAACCAGGAAAGAGCAGAGTCGCGGAGGCCAAGGGAGAGGAGTTTATTGAGGAGGAGCGGTTGGTCAACTGTGTCAAAGCCAGTGGAAAGATCTAAAAGTATGAGTATTCAGTATTGACTGTTGGTTTAGCAGTTATCAGGTCATTGGTGAGTTTTAGTGGGGCAGTTTCAGTGGAAAGGAATTTGCCAACTTTCTCAGTGGTAACGTCACGAGGTTGAAAGAGGAAAGTATTAAGTGTGGTGTTGGACCTGGAATGTTAGTTGGAGGAGAAAGCTGGACATCTCATCACCAATTGTGTTAATCTTGTTTTTGAAATGACCAGCAATCTTTAGGCAGTAAGTACAGTAAGTAGGTGGTTGGAGGTGGTGAAGTAAGAAATTCAAGGAAGAAAAGAGTTGACGAGGATTGGATGAGAGGGTTTTGATGAGAGTGGTGTTTAGCAATGTGGGGGCAGGGGTTCTTTTTAAGAAGGGCAGATTTGTAGATGGTGAAGTCTTGCAGGGATATAGTTTTACGCAATGCTCGCTCAGGAGCAGGGCTGCATCTCTTGAGACTTCTGGCGATGTCTGTTTGTCAGTGTTGTAGCAGGCGAGGCCTGGTTCTGCATGTAGAGAGATGGTAATGTAACACACTGCACTGTAGTGCTTTACCATGCATTGTGGAGGCACGTTACAGCAACCCCTCAGTGCATTCTAAAACCCACGCCTGCAGAAATGACAGTTGGCAGTTGACAGTTGGTATCAATCATGATTGATTGATTTGAGCCATTAAAAATGTTCCTATATTTTACACCTAATAAGGGCTAATGAATCAAAATATGGGCCAACAAGAAACTTTCTTATTGTGTGTAGCAAGCAATCAGCTTCCAAATGTCCTTTCTGAAATCCATGATTTGAAAATAAAATGAAGATCCTGACTGGTTGTTATGGGCAATAATAATGCCTTTTAAACCACACTTTCCATACAACACTTCAGTGTTATCTTTATTACCAAAATGTCTTGTAACCCTTAGCAGCCACCTTGTCATTTTTGCAGTCAAGGTCTGATTTCTATTGGTTGCTATGGACAACAACAAATCTTCAGATTAACATATTTTTCATATATATGCAGTCATGCAACACTGTACCCAAACAAAATTTATACAATTTTTTATTCACACAAATAGAGATTTCTTTTGGTGGCATTTGATCTCCATTGGTTTTTTATTATTTTTTGCATTAAAAACAAAAAAAGATTGATAATTCTGAAAAAAAAATATATATACATTTTTACTTTCTGCTATAAAACATATCCAATAAAAACATTAAAAAAATCAAATTTCTTCAGAAATTTTGCCCAAAATGTATTGTGCTACAGGTTTTTGATAAAAAAAAAAACAAACTGCAATAAGTGTATATTGGTTGGTTTGCCTGAAAGTTATATCCCCTAAAAACTATGATATACTGTATAGATATAGATATAATTTATTTAATTTAACGACGGGGATCGAGTGCGGACTGTGGCACCAGGCATACATTAACCCCTTGATCACCAATAAAAGTTAACCCCTTCCCTGCCAGTGTCATTTTTACAGTAACAGTGCATATTTATAGCACTGATTACTGTAGTAATGTCACTGGTACCCCCAAAAGTGTCAAAAATGTCAGTCAAGGGTCCGATCTGTCCGCCGCAATGTCGCAGTCCCGCAAAAAAAAAAAATCGCAGATCGCCGCCATTACTATTTAAAAAAAAAAAAAAAACAATAAAAATGACATAAATTTCCCGTAGTTAGTAGCTGCGATAACTTTTGCGCAAACCAATCAAAATACGCTTATTGTGATTTTTTTTACCAAAAATATGTAGCAGAAAACAAGTTGGCCTAAAATGTTAAAAAATTTAGATTTTTACATTTTTTGGGGGGGAATTTCATATAAAAAAATTTGAAAAATATTGTTATTTTTTCAAAATTTCGCTCTTTTTTTGTATATAGCGCCAAAAGTAAAAATCGCACAGGTGATCAAATACCACCAAAAGAAAGCTCTATTTGTGGGGAAAAAAAGGACATAAATTTAATTTGGGTACAGCATCGCACGTCCGTTAAAGTAACGCAGTGCCGAATAGCAAAATATGGCCTGGTCAGGAATGGGGTAAAATCTTCTGGTCTTAAAGCGGTTAAAAATACGCTCATTGAGAATTTTTTTGTCAAAGACATGTAGCTAAATACATTTTGGCCTAAATTTATGACAAAAATTGAATATATTGTATATTTTTTAACTGTCAAAGTAGAAAAATATTGTTATTTTTTTAAAATTGTCGCATTTTTTTATCAATTTCGCAAAAAATGAAAAGCGCAGAGGTGATCAAATACCATCAAAAGAAAGCTCTGTTTGTGGGAAAAAAAGGACGTAAATATCGTTTGGGTACGGCGCTGCATGACCGCGCAATTGTCAGTTAAAGTCGCACAGTGCCGAATCGCAAAAAGTGGCCTGGACGTACAGCAGGAAAATCCTCCGGTGGTAAAGTTAATAACTACATAACACAATACTTGTACTTTTACTTTCAGTACTTGAGTAGTAAATTTTAAAATAAACTACTTGCAATACTTAAGTAAAAAAAATGTTGAATACTTTAGTACTTCTACTTAAGTGTGGTGCTTAAAGAGCACTTCAACTTCTACTCAAGCCACTTTTTTGATAGAGCACTTGTACTTTTACTCAAGTCTGGGTCTCTAGTACTTTATACATCTCTGGACCTAGCCCTGCCTCCTCTCTCTCCTGATCGGCTGATCGGCTGACTGACTTTGGACGACAGCAGTGGGAGCTAATCACGCCACACTGCTATCTCAGCAAATGAGGAAGGGAATCCCGGGCAGCTGAGACATTCCCGCAACATCGCTGGATAAAGATAGGCTCAGTTAAGTATTAGGTAGGCTGAGAAGGGCTGCTGCACACAGAAGATTTTTCTATCTTAATGCAAAGAATGCATTAGGATAAAAAAACGTCTGCCTTTACAATCCCTTTAAATTAAATCCCTGCTGTTCTTGCCAGTCCCTCTGCTTTCCTATTGAAAACTGACCACACTAGGCATGAGAGCACAACGTGGTCAGTTTTATGGCTGTGCTTGGAACTCCGTCTGCTCCCCTCCGATGATCAGACTTGTGTTCAAATCCCTCCCCAACTCGGGAATGACCACTCTGCTGCTGTTTCTCCTCCCCCAGTTCTCCACGGTCCATTATGCCGCCAAGAACAGAGGATAAAAAGGTATTTACAATGCTTTTTATATGTATACACAAATGTTTCATTTCCATTTTAAACTGAATGGGTTGCTTTACAAGGCAAGGGTTCACTTTGAATACTGATCAACAAGCGGAGGTCTAACAAACTTCAGCACAACTATTTAAAAAAATTAAAATATTTAATTACATGTGCTATTCTGCACACAGCCTACTGTAAAGAAGGCACAGGGTACAGGGCTCAGGAGTATATAAGGCAGGGTTCAAGAGTGTGAAATGCAGAGACCAAAGGGCTCAGGACTATGTAAAGTTACAATATGCAGGGATCAGGAGGAGTGCATAAGACACAGAAGCAGAATACAGGGATAAGGAGTAACACAGAGCAGAAATGCAGGGATCAGGAGTAACACAGAGCAGAAATGCAGGGATCAGGAGTAACAGAGTAGAATACAGGGATCAGGAGTAGCACAGAGCAGAATGCAGGGATCATTAGTAGCACAGAGCAGAATCAGTGGCGGATCCGGGGGGGGGGGGGCAACAGGTCAATTGCTCCCCCCAAAAATATTACCCACTCCAGACAGTCCAGACCAGTGAGTCCCCGGCCAGCAGCGTAGTACCACCGCCACCGCAACGCCACTGGCCTATACTGCAGTGCACTCACTGCACTGGTTGCTATTGTCGCTCGGCGTCTAGCAACCAGTGACATCACCTGAGTAGGAGAGCGAGGCCCCAGCACTCACTGCAGAGGCTTCTTCCTCCTCTGTTGCACACCAAGTGGAGTGTTGGCTCCACCTCCTCCCTCCAGCTACTCCAGGCCAGGCCAGCACAGTGATGTAAGGAGGGGGCTCTGTGGGGACCCTGATGTAAGGAGGGGGCCCTGATGTAAGGAAGGGACCCTCATGTGAGGAGGGGGCTCTCTGGGGACCCTGATGTGAGGGGGGGGCTCTCTGGGGACCCTGGTGTGAGGGGTTCTCTGGGGACCCTGATGTGAGGGGGGGCTCTCTGGGGACCCCGATGTAAGGAGGGGACCCTCTGGGGACTCTGATGTGAGGGGGGCTCTCTGGGGACCCTGATGTGAGAGGGGGGCTCTTTGGGGACCCTGATGTAAGGGGGGGTCTCTGGGGACCCTGATGTAATGAGGGGAGCTTTGGGGACCCTGTTTTAAGTGGGGGTGCTCTCTGGGGACCCTGATGTAAGAGGGGCTCTCTGGGGACCCTGATGTAATGAGGGGGGCTCTAGGGACCCATATGTAAGGGGGGCTCTCTGGGCACACTGATGTAAGGAGAGGGGGCTATCTGGGGATCCTGATGTAACAAGGAGGGTGCTGGGGTCCCTGATGTAAGGAGGGGGACTCTCTGGGGACCCTGATGTAAGGTGGGGGGCTCTCTGGGGAACCTGATGTAAGGTGGGGGGCTCTCTGGGGAACCTGATGTAAGGTGGGGGGCTCTCTGGGGAACCTGATGTAAGGAGGGGGCTCTCTAAGGACCCTGATGTAACAAGGAGCAACTCTGGGGACCCTGATGTAAGGAGGAGGGTTCTGGGGACCCTGATGTAATGAGGGGGGCTCTGGGGACCCTGATGTAATGAGGGGGGCTCTGGGGACCCTGATGTAATGAGGGGGGCTCTGGGGGCCCTGATGCATGGGAGGGTGGCTCAGGGGACCCTAATGTAAGGGGGGTGGCTCAGGGCACCTTAATGTAAAGGAGGTGGCTCTGGAGACCCTGGAGTAAGGGGGGAAGGTGACTCTGGGGACCCCGATGTAAGAGGGGGGGTAACTCTGGGGACATAAGGGGGAAGGGTCTTTGACGTAAGGGGGAGGACTCTGATAAAGAGGGGGATGGAGATTTATGATGTAAGGGGGGACATTCATGTAACCAAGGGGGCTTGTCCTGACTGCAGCACTCTATCGGTTGTTTTGTCTGGCTTCTGATAAACAGTCCTGCAGTATTCAGTCAGCACATGCAGCCAGTGACTGCAATGCTGATCAGTGTATTCTGACAGTGGGGTAATCCTGCTGTCAGAATATACTGACACAACAGGGAGGATTTCCCCATTCTCCTTGGAATGTGTGGATGGGGAAATTTATTCAGTTTATTTTGTTCAGCTGGCTGGCTGAATGAAAAATCCTGAACCATGCATGAGCAGCTTTACTCCTGGCCCCTGTACTCTATACATTACTCCTGACCCCTGCACTCTACACAGTATGTTTTACATTACATATCCCTGACCAAGGTGTTTATTGTCCCAACAGTTACAGGTTTTAATGAAGATCTTCTTTAAGGTAGGCTCAGTGATCAGTTTCTGTGTGAAGTAAAGCATATGTGATGGAAACATTTTATTTATTTATATGTGTCTATAAAACGGTTACCTGTGGCACAGTGCTTAGGAGTATTTTGTGGTACAAGGATTGTGATATGTGTGTGCAGTGTATACAGTGAGTAGGCACAGATTCTGTTTAATCACCCCCCCCCCCCCCTTTAAGCCCTTTTCACTTTTAGCTGGGAGAAGTACGGGGAAAGCTGGTTTGGCTGTACTTCTATGGATCACAGGAGTGCAGTTCGTTTTGCAATACAGTTCTGTAAGCAACAAATTATTTTCTGGCAGTGCCCCTCCCCGAGACTGGACTCTGGATCCGCCCTTGAGCAGAATGCAGGGATCACAGGTGTGTAACACAGAGCAGAATACACGGATAAGGAGTAACACAAAGCAAAATGTCGGGATCAGTCGTGTGTAACACAGAGCAAAATGCAGGGATCAGTAGTGTGTAACACAGAGTAGAATGCAGGGATCAGGAGTAACACAGAGCAGAATGTAGGGATCAGGAGTAACACAGAGCAGAATGCAGGGATCAGGAGTAACACACAGCAGAATGCAGGGATCAGGAGTAACACACAGCAGAATGTAGGGATCAGGAGTAACACACAGCAGAATGCAGGGATCAGGAGTAACACAGAGCAGAATGCAGGGATCAGGAGTAACACAGAGCAGAATGCAGGGATCAGGAGTAATACAGAGCAGAATGAAGGGATCAGGAGTAACACAGAGCAGAATGTAGGGATCAGGAGTAACACAGAGCAGAATGCAGGGATCAGGAGTAACACAGAGCAGAATGCAGGGATCAGGAGTAACACAGAGCAGAATGCAGGGATCAGGAGTAACACAGAGCAGAATGCAGGGATCAGGAGTAACACAGAGCAGAATGCAGGGATCAGGAGTAATACAGAGCAGAATGAAGGGATCAGGAGTAACACAGAGCAGAATGCAGGGATCAGGAGTAACACAGAGCAGAATGCAGGGATCAGGAGTAATACAGAGCAGAATGCAGGGATCAGGAGTAACACAGAGCAGAATGTAGGGATCAGGAGTAACACAGAGCAGAATGCAGGGATCAGGAGTAACACAGAGCAGAATGCAGGGATCAGGAGTAATAGAGAGCAGAATGCAGAGATCAGGAGTAATACAGAGCAGAATGCAGGGATCAGGAGTAATACAGAGCAGAATGCAGGGATCATGAGTAATACAGAGCAGAATGCATGGATCAGGAGTAATACAGAGCAGAATGCAGGGATCAGGAGAAACACAGAGCAGAATGAAGGGATCAGGAGTAACACAGAGCAGAATGCAGGGATCAGGAGTAACACAGAGCAGAAAGCAGGGATCAGGAGTAACACAGAGCAGAATGCAGGGATCAGGAGTAATACAGAGCAGAATGCAGGGATCAGGAGTAATACAGAGCAGAATGCAGGGATCAGGAGTAACACAGAGCAGAATGCAGGGATCAGGAGTAACACAGAGCAGAAAGCAGGGATCAGGAGTAACACAGAGCAGAATGCAGGGATCAGGAGTAATACAGAGCAGAATGAAGGGATCAGGAGTAACACAGAGCAGAATGCAGGGATCAGGAGTAACACAGAGCAGAAAGCAGGGATCAGGAGTAACACAGAGCAGAATGCAGGGATCAGGAGTAATACAGAGCAGAATGCAGGGATCAGGAGTAATACAGAGCAGAATGCAGGGATCAGGAGTAACACAGAGCAGAATGCAGGGATCAGGAGTAACACAGAGCAGAATGCAGGGATCAGGAGTAACACAGAATAGAATGCAGGGATCAGGAGTAACACAGAGCAGAATGCAGGGATCAGGAGTAACACAGAGCAGAATGCAGGGATCAGGAGTAACACAGAGCAGAATGCAGGGATCAGGAGTAATACAGAGCAGAATGCAGGGATCAGGAGAAATACAGAGCAGAATGCAGGGATCAGGAGTAACACACAGCAGAATGCAGGGATCAGGAGTAACACGCAGCAGAATGCAGGGATCAGGAGTAACACAGAGCAGAATGCAGGGATCAGGAGTAACACAGAGCAGAATGCAGGGATCAGGAGTAACACACAGCAGAATGCAGGGATCAGGAGTAACACAGAGCAGAATGCAGGGATCAGGAGTAACACACAGCAGAATGCAGGGATCAGGAGTAACACAGAGCAGAATGCAGGGATCAGAAGTAACACAGAGCAGAATGCAGGGATCAAGAGTAACACAGAGCAGAATGCAGGGATCAGGAGTAATAGAGAGCAGAATGCAGAGATCAGGAGTAATAGAGAGCAGAATGCAGAGATCAGGAGTAATACAGAGCAGAATGCAGGGATTGAGAGTGCAGGTACTTGCATGCCCCATACCGCAATAAAGAGCCGGTCTGTATTTTTATTCTCACATTAATTCTGCTTTAACCACTTGCCGACCGCCGCAAGTACATATACTGCGGCGGTAAGCCCCTCACAGGCAAAGTGACGTATGGGTACGTCACTAGCCTGTGAGGATCTGGGGAGCGAGCGTGCGCCGCCGGAGGCGCGCTCCCACGCGGTCACGGACCCCCCCACGCGTGTGACCGGCAGACCCAATGTCCGCCGGTCACTTGCGATCGTCGGGTGGAGAGGGAGAAAGGCAGGCGGCTGATGTAAACAAGCCGCCTGTCATTCTCCACTGTGTAGGAATAGTGATCATACAGTTCTACTATGTAGGATCGTTGATCACTGTTCCTACACCTCAAGCCACAGCCAATCACAGTTAGAATCACGCCCCTAGGGACACACATAGCCCCTCCCTCTCAAAAAAAGTTAACCCCTTCACTACCAGTGTCATTTTACAGTAACAGTGCATATGTATAGCACTGATTACTGTAGTAATGTCACTGGTAACCCCAAAAGTGTCAAAAATGTCAGTCAATGGTCCGATCTGTCCGCCGCAATGTCGCAGTCCCGCAAAAAAAAAAAAATCGCAGATCGTCGCCATTACACCTTAAAAAAGAAAAAAAAACAACAAAAATGACAAAAATCTTTCCCTTTGTTAGTAAACATGATAACTTTTGCACAAACCAATCAAAATACGCTTTTTGCGATTTTTTTTTTACCAAACATGTAGCATAAAACAAATTGGCCGAAAATGTTAAAAAATTTTGATTTTTACATTTTTTTTGGGGAATTTCATATAAAAAAAATGTGAAAAATATTGTTATTTTTGCAAAATTGACGCTCTTTTTTTGTTTATAGCGCATGATCAAAAAATCGCACAGGTGATCAAATCCTACCAAAAGAAAGCTCTGTTTGTGGGAAAAAAAGGACATCAAATTCGTTTAGGTACAGCGTCGCACGACCGCGCAATTGTCCATTAAAGTCATGCAGTGCCGAATCGCAAAATACCCCGTGGTCAGGAAGGGGGTAAAATCTTCCGGGGCTTAAGTAGTTAACTCTAGTGTTCCTTAGGTGATTCACATGAGCCTCTTAAATTCATGGAAAGCTGATACATTGTAACAGAGTAAAGTTACACACAAGGCAGAAGGAGCATACTTGTAAGAGCCTGCCGCCCGCTGACCATCACACCCATGGCCAGGCTGGAATACACAGCAGCTGCACATTGATTTCCACACACGCACACTGTCCCCATGCAGAGTGAGTTCGGGGCAGTAATATGATGAAATAAAGGAATAGGTGTCAGTCAGCACTATGGTAGCAGTGAGCTCTCCTCTCCTCCCTCAGAGAAGGAACCCTGAGATCAGAGTGACTCCGCCTCTCCACACACGTATTACAGGAACAATTTTTGGCGGAAAAATTTGAGCGGGAAGATAGATTACACGGCAGCACTTCATCTCCCACAATATAATGCCGGTAGCAGCAGAGGAGACGGCGTGTGTCCGCCCGGAGCAGGTATGGAGGGGGCTGTATGAGGCGATGTATACAGTGTACTCCGCACCTGGGTGACACCTTACCCGCCCGCCGGATTGCCTCCCCCACTCACCAACACACAGCGCCGAGCAGAGCGCGGGAACAGCCGGAGTTATCTTTTCTAGTTAACCAGGTCCAGCGGTGATTGGTTGCTGGGGATGTTTAATTTGAAGGAGGGGGATTAGCTGGGGGTATAGGGGGACCATTGGTGCAGGGGCTGTGTACTGTGAAGGGTGCTAGAGGTGACGGGACTGTGCATTGTAAAGGGGGGGGCCATTGGTGTGGGGGCTGTGTAATATACATGAGGGCCAGAGGTGTGGGGGCTGTGTAATGTGAAGAGGGGGTGCTGTGTAATATAAAGGGGGGTGTGGAGGCTGTGTAATGTAAAGGGAGCAGGGGTGTGGGGGTTGTGTAAGATAAAGGGGGGGGGGTGCAGGGGCTGTGTAATATAAAGGGGGGTGCGGAGGCTGTGTAATGTAAAGGGAGCAGAGGGGTGCAGGGGCTGTGTAATATAAAGGGGGGTGCAGGGGCTGTGTAATATAAAGTGGGGGCTGTGTAATATAAAGGGGGCATAGGTGCAGGGGGCTGTAATGTAAAGGGGGGGGATTCGGGGGCTGTGAAATTTAAATGGGGGGGTGGCTCACCGCTTGATATCAAGAAAAAAATTCAGGCTACCAAAAAGGATAGTGTAGCCCTACTCCCATGGGAGCTGCTTAAAGCGGATTCCCCTGTGTTACCCATAGCAACGACTTGTAAATTCTTAGTACTTTAACCACTTGCCGACCGCCCACAGTATATTTATGTCGGCAGTCAGCTCCTCACAGGCAAAGCGACGTAGGACTACGTCGCTAGCCTATGAGGCTCTAGGGGGCGAGTGCGCGCCGTCGGAGGCACGCTCCCGCCCCCACTCGCTCCTGCACATCCCCCGCTCGTGTGACCGGCAGACCCGATGTCCCCCGGTCACTCGCAATCGTCCGGTGCAGAGGGAGAAAGGCAGGCGGCTGATGTAAACAAAGCCGCCTGTCATTCTCTCCTGTGTAAGAACAGGGATCATACGGTCCTGCTTTGTAGGATCGTATGTCTCTGTTGTTACACCACTAGCCACATCCCTTTAGGCTTCTTTCACACAGCCGCTCCACTGCGGGACTTTTTTTTTTTTTCACAGAGCGGATGACATTTCTGTCATCCGCTCCGTGTGCCCGCATATCATCCCATCCGTTTGCGGATGATATGCGGACATAATGTAAGTCTATGGCATTGCGGATGACACCGCTGACATCCGATTTTCCTTCCTTTCCGTTTTTTACGAAAAAATAGGGTTCTGTTCCGTTCCAAAAAACGGAACAGAACTGAAAGGAGGAAAATCGGATGTCAGCGGATGGTATTCCGCTGACATCCGCAGTGCCATTCACTTACATTATGTCCGCAAATCATCCGCAAAAAAATAGGATGATTTGCGGACACACGGAGCGGCCGTGTGAAAGGACCCTTACAGTTAGAAGCATACCCCTCGATGTCTAATAAAGTTAACCCCTTTCCTGCCAGTGTCATTTTTACAGTAATAGTGCATATGTATAGCACTGATTACTGTAGTAATGCCGCTGGTACCCTCAAAAATGTCAGTCAAGGGTCCGATCTGTCCGCCGCAATGTTGCAGTCCCGCAAAAAAAAAATTGCAGATCGCCACCATTACTCGTAAAAAAACAACAAAAATGACAAAAATCTTTCCCTTAGCTAGTAAACGCAATAACTTTTGCGCAAACCAATCAAAATACGCTTATTGCGTTTTTTTTTTACCAAACATGTAGCAGAAAACAAATTGGCCTAAGGCCCCTTTCACACTAGTGCGACTTGTCCCGCGATTTTGGACCGCAAAATCGCATGACAAGTAGTTTTACATTATTTTCAATGAGCCCCATTCATATCAGTGCGACTTGAAGTCGCACCGACCTCAAAATAGTCCCTGCGCTACTTTGGCACGATTTTGAGGCCAAAGACATTCAAGCCCAGTCAAAGTCGCGGTAAATCGCGCGACTTTGAAGTAGCACTAGTGTGAAAGGGGCCTAAAATGTTAAAAAATTTAGATTTTTACATTTTTTTTGGGGGGGGGGGGGGAATTTCATATAAAAAATGTGAAAAATATTGTTATTTTTGCAAAATTTACGCTTTTTTTGTTTATAGTTCAAGAAGTAAAAATCGCACAGGTGATCAAATACCACCAAAAGAAAGCTCTGTTTGTGGGAAAAAAGGACGTCACATTTAGTTTAGGTACAGTTTCGCACGACCGCGCAATTGTCCGTTAAAGTCACGCAGTGCTGAATCGCAAAATAGGGCCTGGTCAGGAAGGGGGTAAAATCTTCCGGGGCTTAAGTGGTTAAATCCTTGGCTCAGTCAGTAAACAGTCCAGGGGGTTCGGTTTTTTGTATTTTTATTAGACCTTGGATGGGAGAAGGGACGAGTGGGATATTCCAACTTGGCAAACTATACACAATCTTGAGGACTTCTCTCTATGTTGAATGCGGTAATGGCGCTGCTTCACCCTGCCACTGAAGTAAAGTATTTGAAAGGCAAACTATTTGGTAGATTACTCTTTAGGGTTCTACTTGGCACCCCCTTTCTCACTGACTGTGCACTGACCTCACTGGAGTGGTCCCCTTCCTGGGCAGACCCCTGCTACTCACGCACACTGTTTTTTCCAGGTAGCTTTGCCTTCAGCTCCACTGTCAGTTTCCTCAGGACCTCTATAGCTCAGCTCCACACCTGGCTCACTAGGCCGACTGCCACTTTCCTTTCTGACAGGAGGAGAGACAGCGGTCACCCTGCCTCATGTGCTTTTATTCCCAATCCCATGATGCACCTCTCCAGGTGCTAACCCACTGGATGGTTACAAAAGCTTGTGCATTATTGGCCAGGTTTCCTCCACTGTCCAACAGGCCTCCCTTTTGGATGCAGTGGGGGCACTCCCTCAGACCAGATGAATACAGACTGAGCACAGAGAGCAGGCTCCCCCTGATAATCAGATGAGCAAACAATGCTTTTATCCTAGCACCTATCTAGGAGGGTGCTACAATAGTATATATCATGGGTGTCCAACCTTTTGGCTTCTCTGGGCCACATTGAGTGTAGAGAAATTTTCTCGGGCCGCATATAAAATATATACTATAGTTAAGGCATATAAGTAATAAAACGTCGCCGCGCCGCCCCCTCGCACTAATTTAACGCAACTAGAGGGTAATCAAATGAAATCAGTATACAGAGGTTTACTTCTTCTGAGAAATATTAAAGGAACAATCAATGTAGCCTCACCAGTGCCCATCACTGTGGGTCCTGCTGGCCTGTAGGTTCTGCTGGGTGCTGGCCATGGCCTTTGGGTCCTGCTGGCTGCTGGCCTGTAGGTTCTGCTGGGAGTTGGCCATAACCTGTGGGCCACAGGCCATGACCAGCTCCTAGCAGGACCCACAGGCCGTGGCCAGCAGGACCCCACAGGCCGTGGCCAGCAGGACCCCACAGGCCGTGGCCAGCAGGACCCACAGTGTTGAGAGCTATTTTGAGGTTGCTGGGTGCTGGCCTGTAGGTTCTGCTGGGAGGTGGCCATGGCTTGTGGGTCCTGCTGGCCACTGGTCTGTAGGTTCTGCTGGGTGCTGGCCATGGCCTTTGGGTCCTGCTGGCCTGTAGGTTCTGCTGGGAGTTGGCCATAACCTGTGGGCCACAGGCCATGACCAGCTCCTAGCAGGACCCACAGGCCGTGGCCAGCAGGACCCCACAGGCCATGACCAGCTCCTAGCAGGACCCCACAGGCCGTGGCCAGCAGGACCCCACAGGCCGTGGCCAGCAGGACCCCACAGGCCGTGGCCAGCAGGACCCCACAGGCCGTGGCCAGCAGGACCCCACAGGCCATGACCAGCTCCTAGCAGGACCCCACAGGCCGTGGCAGCAGGACCCACAGTGTTGAGGGCTATTTTGAGGTTGCTGGGTGGGCTGTGGGCTATTTTGAGGTTGCTGGGTAGGCACTGGGGCAGGATAAACAGGGGTTATATAGATGGGATGTGGGGGTCATATGGGGGTGTCAGGGTCTCACCTCAGAAATGGCAGCTGCCAACTCAGCAAGTCCCTGCATGGCCTCCTCCAGTCCTGGGGGTGGGGGATGCTCCTGTCCTGGGGTTAAGTAAAATTGCCAGTGCTCAGCCCCACAGCCTCAATCAATTCAAATGTGTCCTCCGTAGCGCGCCCTGCCTCTGCCTGCCTCAAAGATCTGGGAGTTGTAGTTTCCTGTCTGGCTGTGCTGCTCTCAAGTCTCCACCCACCGGGAGTTTGAGCACGGCCGTGGACTACAACTCCCAGAATGCATCCGCCCTGTCAGCTAGTTAGCGGCCGGACGCCGCGGCCGGTACATCGGCCGCTGCAGAAGCCACAAGAAGAAAAAAAAATCGTGAAGGCAGGAGACTGTCCGCGGCCAGTGGGCCGCATTTCCTGCGACTCCGGGCCGCAGGTTGGACATGCCTGGTATATATGGTAATATTACTGCTGCGCCTGGCAATTAATTAACCGCTTGCCGACTGCTCACAGTATATTTACTGCGGCAGTCAGCCCCTCACAGGCAGAGTGACGTAGGTCTACGTCGCTCGCCTGTGAGGCTCTGGGGAGCGAGCGCGCGCCCGCGGAGGCACGCTCCCGCGCGGTCACGGACCCCCCCGCGCGTGTGACCAGTGGACCCGATGTCCGCCGGTCACTCGGTGATCGGCGGGGGAGAAGGAGAATGTCAGGCAGCTTGTGTAAACAAGCCACCTGTCATTCTCCTCGCTGTAAAAACACTGATCACATGGATCTACTATGTAGATCCGTTGATCAGTGTCCTTACAGCTCAAGCCACAGCCAATCACAGTAGAAAGCACGCCCCTAGGGACACACACAGCCCCTCCCTCCCAAATAAAGTTAACCCCTTCACTACCAGTGTATTTTTACAGTAACAGTGCATATATTACTGATTACTGTAGAAATGTCACTGGTAACCCCAAAAATGTCAGTCAAGGGTCCGATCTGTCCGCCCCAATGTCGCAGTACCGCAAAAAAAATCGCAGATCGCCGCCATTACACTTTAAAAAAAAAAAACACCAAAAATGACAGAAATCTTTCCCTTTGTTAGTAAACGCGATAACTTTTGCGCAAACCAATCAAAATACGCTTTTTGCAATTTTTTTTTTTTTACCAAACATAGGTAGCATAAAACAAATTGGCCGAAAATTTAAAAAAATTTAATTTTTACATTTTTTTTTTTTTTTTGGGGAATTTCATATAAAAAAATGTGAAAAATATTGTTATTTTTGCAAAATGTACGCTCTTTTTTTGTTTATAGCGCAAAAAGTAAAAATCACACGGGTGATCAAATACCACCAAAAGAAAGCTCTGTTTGTGGGAAAAAAAGGACGCCAAATTCGTTTAGATACAGCGTCGCACGACCGCGCAATTGTCTGTTAAAGTCACGCAGTGCCGAATCGCAAAATACCCCCTGGTCGTTTAGCAGGAAAATCCTCCGGGGCGTAAGTGGTTAAAATATCAAATTTTAGCAGAAAAGCAGCTGCCGCAATATTGTGAAATAAACAGTAGATGGCAATATAAGAATGGTGCAGCGCTATTTAAATATCAACCAAACTCCACATCCAGAGAGAGTCTCATTGGAAAGAAAAGTGAGTGAGTATCTTCAATCCTTATGTGAGGACCACCACCGGCAGCCAATCACACAGCCTCTTCCCATGTAATGGAGACCCTCACTACAAAAGGTCTATACGAGCGGTACATTATACATCAGGCAAAGATGGCAAAAAAAACCTCTAAATGGTCCTCTCCGCAGGTAAACCATATGTGAAGACAAATAAGACACTCTTCATGGTGTAGAAGTAATAAACTGATTTATTATAATAAAAAGATTCACTCGCACATTAGTTGTGAAGCTCCAGCGTGTCTGAATATGTCAGTCCTGTGGTTCAAGCCAACAAAATGGCCGCCTTGTACCAGCGTCAGGACGTTCCAGACCATCCCCCCATGTTGTACGCTGATATTAGTGCAATGGCACTGAATATACCCCACACAAGTAAACGCTATACGCTCTCTACCAGGCACAGCAGGATCGATATGATGGAACCTCTCAGATCTTTCTGGCACCACCAATCCATAGGGCAGGGATCATCAAACTGCGGCCCTCCAGCTGTTGCAGAACTACACATCCCATGAGGCATTGTAAAACTTACATTCACAGACATGACAAGGCATGATGGGAATTGTAGTTCCTGAACAACTGGAGGGCCATAGTTTGAAGACCCCTGCCATAGGGTAATATAGTAACCATGTATCTTATCAAATTTTCACCTGTGATCATCTGGTCTTGGTGGAAGCTGCAGTTAGGAGGTTGTCTAAACACTCATTCATCATAATGACAGATTGGATATAAGAGGCAGAGGTGCAGGGGCTGTGTAATGTAAAGGGGGGGGGGGGGGGGGTTAGTGGTGCAGGGGCTGTGTAATGTAAAGGGGGGGGCGCAGTGGTGAAGGGGCTGTGTAATGTAAAGGGGGGGGCGCAGTGGTGCAGGGGCTGTGTAATATAAAGGGGGGGCGCAGTGGTGCAGGGGCTGTGTAATGTAAAGGGGGGGCGCAGTGGTGCAGGGGCTGTGTAATGTAAAGGGGGGGCGCAGTGGTGCAGGGGCTGTGTAATATAAAGGGGGGGCGCAGTGGTGCAGGGGCTGTGTAATGTAAAGGGGGGGCGCAGTGGTGAGGGGGCTGTGTAATGTAAAGGGGGGGTGCAGTGGTGAAGGTGCTGTGTAATGTAAAGGGGGGGGCGCAGTGATCAAGGGGCTGTGTAATGTAAAGGGGGGGGGCGCAGTGGTGAGGGGGCTGTGTAATGTAAAGGGGGGGTGCAGTGGTGAAGGTGCTGTGTAATGTAAAGGGGGGGCGCAGTGATCAAGGGGCTGTGTAATGTAAAGGGGGGGGCGCAGTGGTGAAGGGGCTGTGTAATGTAAAGGGGGGGCGCAGTGGTGAGGGGGCTGTGTAATGTAAAGGGGGGCGCAGTGGTGAGGGGTTTATGTAATGTAAAGGGGGGTGCAGTGGTGAAGGGGCTGTGTAATATAAAGGAGGGGGGGGCGCAGTGGTCAAGGGGCTGTGTAATGTAAAGGGGGGCGCAGTGGTGAGGGGGCTGTGTAATGTAAAGGGGGGGCGCAGTGGTGAGGGGGCTATGTAATGTAAAGGGGGGCGCAGTGGTGAGGGGGGCTATGTAATGTAAAGGGGGGCGCAGTGGTGAAGGGGCTGTGTAATGTAAAGGGGGGCGCAGTGGTCAAGGGGCTGTGTAATGTAAAGGGGGGGCGCAGTGGTGAGGGGGCTGTGTAATGTAAAGGGGGGGCGCAGTGGTCAAGGGGCTATGTAATGTAAAGGGGGGCGCAGTGGTCAAGGGGCTGTGTAATGTAAAGGGGGGGCGCAGTGGTGAGGGGGCTGTGTAATGTAAAGGGGGGGGCGCAGTGGTGAGGGGGCTGTGTAATGTAAAGGGGGGGCGCAGTGGTGAAGGGGCTGTGTAATATAAAGGGGGAGTGCAGGGGCTGTGTAATGTACAGGGTTCGTACGGTCATAAAAAACCTGGAAAAGTCATAGGATTTTAAAATGGCACTTTCCAGGCCTGGAAAAGTGTTGGAAAATTAACTTAACCCAAAAGTTTTGGAAAAGTCATGGACATTTTTTGTTGCATATACAGAAAAGAGAGAAAGGCGCCTCTCGGCGTAGCATGTAAAAAAATGTATTGACACATATTATTAATTAAGAAATTACATGGAGGTGTAAGCGTCTATCATAGCTCGGCGTCCTTCCGGGTCTGTGATGTTTCAGGAGCGGTTCACGCATGCTCCGAAACTGGTTACCGCCCCGCGCGTCATCGCGTTCGTGCGGCCCTCCAGTGAGGTATGCGCTTTACCGCTGCCTCAATCACACTGAGTCCCCTGATGGGTTCTGCCCTCTCCCGGCTGCTGGCCAGCCTGGGACGGAAACACCTCGGACCCGGAAGGACGCTGAGCTATGATAGACGCTTACACCTCCATGTCATTTCTTAATTATAATATGTGTCAATAAAATTATTTACATGCTACACTGAGTGGCGCCTTTCTCTCTTTTCTGCCTGTTCGTGGGACTGTTGCTTCAGCCTAACAAAGAGCTGCCCTCAATGTAAGCGCCGCATTTGTGCATCGGTGCCATCCATACCATTCTGGCTGCACCTTATCCATCATGACTGCCTGAACTGAAGCTTTTTCCCCAAGCAGGAGCGCTCATCAAATCTTTTTCTCTAAATATTTCATATTATACTGTACACTACAAAGCTTGTCATTTATTTTAGTAAAAATATGCTGGGTGTAACGTGGATTTTCTTCTTATTTACCATGTACAGTGCCTTGCGAAAGTATTCGGCCCCCTTGAACATTTTGACCTTTTGCCACATTTCAGGCTTCAAACATAAAGATATAAAACTATTTTTTTGTGAAGAATCAACAACAAGTGGGACACAATCATGAAGTGGAACGAAATTTATTGGATATTTCAAACTTTTTTAACAAATAAAAAACTGAAAAATTGGGCATGCAAAATTATTCAGCCCCCTTAAGTTAATACTTTGTAGCGCCACCTTTTGCTGCGATTACAGCTGTAAGTCGCTTGGGGTATGTCTCTATCAGTTTTGCACATCGAGAGACTGACATTTTTGCCCATTCCTCCTTGCAAAACAGCTCGAGCTCAGTGAGGTTGGATGGAGAGCGATTGTGTACAGCAGTTTTCAGTTCTTTCCACAGATTCTCGATTGGATTCAGGTCTGGACTTTGACTTGGCCATTCTAACACCTGGATAGGTTTATTTGTGAACCATTCCATTGTAGATTTTGCTTTATGTTTTGGATCATTGTCTTGTTGGAAGACAAATCTCCATCCCAGTCTCAGGTCTTTTGCAGACCCCATCAGGTTTTCTTCCAGAATGGTCCTGTATTTGGCTCCATCCATCTTCCCATCAATTTTAACCATCTTCCCTGTCCCTGCTGAAGAAAAGGAGGTGTTCCGTGAAAAAACCATACCCGTGAGAAAACCATACCCTCGTCACTTCCGGTGCTCCTACGGAGGGTATGGATTTCTCACGGTAGTTCCATTTGCGGCGCTTCGATTAAAACAGCTCCACTGCAACATACATCACCTCCGCTCCTTCCCCTGTCACTTCCCTGCTCTCAGGTAATAAATATAAAAGCGGATCACGGAGCCGCGATCGCCGTCATTTACCTCTCATACTCCCGCCGCCGCTTTTATATTTATTACCGGAGATGAGGGAAGTGACAGCGATAGGTGAGGAGATGATTTATGTTGCAGCCGAACTGTTTTAATGTACCCGCCGCAAGCATTAAATTTCACACAGTGCCGTGAGTTTTTCCTAACCTCTGAGCATGCGCACTTGTCAAATTCTTTGATTGTCAATTAGGTATCCGGGGCTCTGAGCATGCGCACTGCTGCGCTGCTCAGCTGTTTCCCACAGGAAGTGACGAGGGTATGGTTTCTTCACGGGGTATGGAATTCTAATGTTACACAGGCCCAAACCATGATGCTGCCACCACCATGTTTGACAGTGGGGATGGTGTGTTCAGGGTGATGAGCTGTGTTGCTTTTATGCCAAACATAACGTTTTGCATTGTTGCCAAAAAGTTCGATTTTGATTTCATCTGACCAGAGCACCTTCTTCCACATGTTTGGTGTGTCTTCCAGGTGGCTTGTGGCAAACTTTAAACAACACTTTTTATGGCTATCTTTAAGAAATGGCTTTCTTCTTGCCACTCTTCTATAAAGGCCAGATTTGTTCAGTATACGACTGATTGTTGTCCTATGGACCGAGTCTCCCACCTCAGCTGTAGATCTCTCATCCAGAGTGATTATGGGCCTCTTGGCTGCATCTCTGATCAGTCTTCTCCTTGTATGAGCTGAAAGTTTAGAGGGACGGCCAGGTCTTCGTAGATTTGCAGTGGTCTGATACTCCTTCCATTTCAATATTATCGCTTGCACAGTGCTCCTTGGGATGTTTAAAGCTTGGGAAATCTTTTTGTATCCAAATCCAGCTTTAAACTTCTCCACAACAGTATCTTGGACCTGCCTGGTGTGTTCCTTGTTCTTCATGATGCTCTCTGCGCTTTAAACGGACCTCTGAGACTATCACAGTGCAGGTGCATTTATACGGAGACTTGATTACACACAGGTGGATTCTATTTATCATCATTAGTCATTTAGGTCAACATTGGATCATTCAGAGATCCTCACTGAACTTCTGGAGAGAGTTTGCTGCACTGAAAGTAAAGGGGCTGAATAATTTTGCACGCCCAATTTTTCAGTTTATTTGTTAACAAAGTTTGAAATATCCAATAAATTTCGTTCCACTTCATGATTGTGTCCCACTTGTTGTTGATTCTTTTCAAAAAATTACGGTTTTATATCTTTATGTTTGAAGCCTAAAATGTGGCAAAAGTTCAAAGGGGCCGAATACTTTCACAAGCCACTGTATACATAGACATTTCATGAAACATTAGGTCATGAATATTTACTTGAAGTCCTGGAAAAGTCATGGAATTTTATTGGTAAAAATGTGTATGAACCCTGAATGTAAAGGGGGGCAGAGGTGCAGGGGCTGTGTAATGTATAAAGGGTGGGGGGGGGGGGGTGCAGAGGTGCAGGGGCTGTGTAATGTATAAGGGGGGGGCAGAGGTGCAGGGGCTGTGTAATGTAAAGGAGGGTTTTACCCCCCAATTATAGCTGCAGCCCTATAGATTTCTTTTAGGCTGGGTGTTTTTACTGTATTTTCTGATAGCGCAACAAAAGCCCTGCATGTTGCATCTTTGGCACACTTTCAGAAACTGGAGGAAAAAAAGTATTTGGGGACGGAGTGACACCATGTCTTATCGCACCAGGTGACACAAACTCTAGTTTTACCACTGGCTGTGTACATGTTCTTGATCTCTCTACATATCTTTCAGGAGCCCCCTCACCATGAACAGCCCCCCCCACATGACGAGGAGCAGTATTTGGATCAGATCCGACACATCCTCCACAGGGGGTACCGCAAGGAGGACCGGACCGGCACCGGGACCCTATCTGTGTTCGGCATGCAAGCTAGATACAGCCTGAGAGGTGAGAAAGGGGGACTGCAACTCCCAGGAATTCATTAGCATTCATTCAGATAATCAGAACAGCTGCATGACAGTGATCTGTATTTTAATACATTCACTGAAGGCAAAGAAGGGAGTGTGGGAGAACCCTCCTGGTGTCATACTGAGTGGACAATAATGAATGAAACCGATGTGGTGAATGCCACCTGGATGTGCCAGTTGTTGAGGATAGAAGGGCAGGGCCAGATTTACAACTCGGGAGCCTAAAGGGAGAGAATTTGGAGGCACACCAACTCCCCCACCCCCAGGTAGGACTAAATTGACAACATTTCAGTAAAAAACACACTAAAGTGAATTTTTGGACACCCAAAACCACATTTTTGGTGACCTATAAAAGACAGAGGTGCACCGAGTAAATGGATACCCAACATTTCAAACCTTAAATTTGTGTGCACCTGTGAAATGGTGACAAACTTTTTTTTTTTGTTACATTGGGGATAAAAAGTGATAATTTATAGGTGACAAGTTCTCTTCAATGAGACACGCAGAGTCTGGACAGGTAGGATACCATTGAGCTGCTTCTGCAGGCAAAACATTAAAATCCTCTAGAAGCACTGTGGTTTTTTTTTTTTTTTTTTTCTCGAACTCCAGAAGTTTTTACCCTCTTTATGACCAGGCCATTTTTTGCAGTTCGGCACTGCATTATTTTAACTGGCGATGGTGCAGTCATGCAATGTTGTGCTCAAACGAAATTTATATCCTCCCGCCCACAAATAGAGCTTTCTTTTAATGGTATTTGATAACCTCTGGGTTTTTATTTTTTGTGATATAAACGGAAAAAGACCCAAAGTTTAAAAAAAAAAAAAAATACTTTTTACTAACTTCAAATATCCCATCCTCTCCCTGAAGTGCCAGTCCTTATCCCAGGATGACCCACAAGAGGAAAGATACGGTACAGCCAAAGAAACTCCAGAACTTCTTTCCACCGGCAGCCCGTAGCACTGGCTAAGATGGCGGTGGATCTATAGCTTCCTCTGGCGGCTCCCTCTCCACTTCAAGTCCAGGCTCACAAGACGGCTCTGTTCAGTCATCAGCTGATGCCTCCACACTGCTCTCTCGCAGCCCGGCGAAGTCTAAACCCCTCTTGACAGCTGACATACATCACAATAAGGTGAACACGTTTTTTAGGATTCCATGGAGGACACCAGGGAACTAGCAGACACCATTAACGCTTTCGCCACCACCAACCAGCCCATTTCTGAATCCAAATGTTATGTTGGTCTCCCTCCGCAGCTCACTTCATGCTAATGTGATGGAATGCATGAGTAATTTTAAAGCTGAAGTAGGGGAGCTGGGAGGGAGGATTGACCATGTTAAAAAGAAAATTGGAGAATTTGCCACCTCATACAATTCCCTGGTGGATTCACACAATGACCAATATGATGAAATACATGGATCAGAGCCAAAGTAGCTGACTTATGAAGATGGGTCACATAGGAATAATATTAAAATTAGAGGAATTCCTGAGGCCATACAACCTGCGCAACTACAATACGCACGCAACCTCGTGAGATTTTCTTCCCTCAGTACCTGAATCAGACCTGGCAGTTGATCTAATCCACCGACTACCCAAGCCGTCCCACCTTCCAGACAACATACCCAGAAATGTACTGATGCGACTACATTTTTACAAACGAAAGAGAACAGTTTATGGTGGCTTTCCGCAGGATTTCACAACCCCCTGAAAAATACTCTAATATTCAACTATACGCCGACTTATCGCAATACACCATGCAAAAGTGCAAATCCTTACTACCTGTGATGAAAGCATTACGCAACCATATTGTGTACCGCTGGTGTCAACCTTCAAAGTTACCCATCACTTGTGATGGTATTACTTCAGTGATTACAAATCTAGATGAAGGCCTCAAGTTGCTCAGCTAATGGGATATATTGCCTGAACGAGAGCTCCACCTCCGCTAAGCTAAACATCCAAGACACTTGGTAAAAATACATAATACTTAAAACGTCTTGCCCATACAATGCCTATCCACATACCAGATTCCTGTAGTGCTATGGAGCCTATGGTGCAAAAATTTCCCCTCCTGAGAAATGGGCAGTAACTCTGTCACCAGATTCATGTTGGAATCTACTTTTTTACCATGTTGGTTATTTACACGATGAATGACTCTTACTTTTCTTTGCCATTTTTTTCCTTTTCTTATTTTTTATTGATCTGACCTGCTTGAGTTTGAAAGCACCCCCCAAGAAGACCTGCCTACCCATCCTAACGTCAACTTTCAAATCTTTGGGATCGATCTTCTCCGGATTCGCCACAGTCTTTCTAAGGTACGGTCATCAGCCATACTCGCTTATTACCTATGGTTCTGTATCCTTCAATGTTCATGGCTTAAATCATCCGGCCAAAAGGGCATTGATATGGCAGGATTACCTTCATATGGATATATTATGCATACAAGAGACTCACTTCTCAACCTCCAATACTCCCCGCTTTTACCACAAACAATTTCCTCACACCTTCATGGCGTCTGCTACCATGAAACAAAAGGGTGCCCCCATCGCTATAAAATTTTCTGTCGCCTTCACTCTTCAGAAGATACAGACTAATCCAGAAGGAAGATATATAATCCTCCTAGAAGAGTTCAACATCAAACCTTACACAATGCACCTAACTCCCACCAGCTGCGATTCCTGTAAAATCCACTCAATTAGGAAAGGTGCATTAGTTATATGTGGAGATTTCAACCTCTCAGGGGATTACAAAATGGACACCACCTCTAAATTCAAGCGTCCCCTTCCAATGCTACAACCCTTACTTCATGCTGAGGACACTTATGATGTGTGGAGGTGTCAACATTTGGATGAACGGGACTACACATTCCACTTAACCAGACACCACTCGTACTCCCGCATTGACTTGATACGAGTGGATAGGTTGCTTTTGCTTTTGTGTCCTCCTTATCATTCATAACAACATGTTTCAATAGCTTTGAGCATGTTGCACTGATTGATGAACCTTCTATGTCACTTATCATAAAGATAATTTACTTTTCTTGGCACTATTACACTATATGCTGTTTATTTTATATCTGGGGAAAATACGTCCCCACAGAGAGGAATTTTATCAGTTTGTCACAAGAATTGACTCTTAATTGTTAGAGGTGAGAGCACCAGATTATCCAATCGATGAGTGGATGAACTTCTCAGACTTTTTTTTTTTTTTTCTTGAACTTTCCATTTTGGACTTACAATATCATATATATTTTTTTTATCTTTGGACTTACATTTTTCAATTAGTTTTTTTTGCACTTTTTGGCGTAGTTTTCACGTTTTAGAAATTCACTGCTATTTGGAAGATATTTTTTTTTTTTTTAATATATATTTGTATTTTTTTTCCGCATTTTGATTTATACTTGCTTTATATAGATAGATATATTATATATATTTTGAAGGTTTATCATATTGTTGTTTTTTTTTTTTTTTTTTTTTTATCTATTACACTTCTTGGTTTATCATATTATTTTAGCTTCATCACACATCTGAATAGGGCACTACCCTTTGCTTTTATATTTGACAGGATACACTGGGGGTATATGACCCACACCCTACAAAAATTTGGTTTCACGGGTCCAATTATGTCTGCTTTTCTGGCCCTTTACTCTTTCTCCTGTGCACGGGTCTTTACATCTAACATGTTTTCTCTTCCTTTCACCACATCTAAAAGATGAAGACAGGGATGCCCCTCTGCTGTCTTCTTCGATCTTCAACCTCCTTATAGAATCACTATCTGAAAAGGTCAGAACCCATCCCAACACAACAGGATTCTCCTTACATGATAGAACCCATAATATAAATTTGTTTGCGGCTGATATTCTTCTTTCTAACTTCCCCCGCCCAGTCCCTACCTCATGCCACTCTCCATACATTTAGCCAGATTTCTTATTTCAAAATTAACTTTACGAAATTGCTCATATTGGAATTAGGACTCCCACTGTCTCTCCAGAAGCGACTAAAGTCCCCCCCCCCCCCCCCTCTACAACTGGAGCAAATCTAGCATGTCCTATTTGGGATTACAATTAACATCAGACCCCTTAAAATTTGCAGATGCTAATTATCTTCCTTTTTGATAGATACATTTATCCAAAGAGATAAACTAAAGTGGAACTATCCTGGTCAGGCCGCTTAGCCTCATTCAAAATGCCTCTACTACCCCAAATTCTATATTTTTTTTCTGTACACTTCCCATCCCACTTCGAAGCAGTCATCTCAAATCCTTGAATTCCCTTCTTACGCACTTTATCTGGTATTCCAAAAGACTAAGAGGCTCCAGAGCCTTATTTATTAAACATAGACTGATGGGAGGTATGGGGTTAGTTGATATTCAGGATTATTTTCACGTCGCCGTCCTCACCCAATTTAAGAGTTGGATTACCCCCTCCCTTGATATTCTGTGGAGTAGAATTGAAAAAGCCATACACCTTGGGCGGTGGTGGTTAGCACTTTTACCTAGCAGCAAGAGGGTCGCTGGTTCGAATCCCAACCACGACACTACCTGCCTGGAGTTTGCATGTTCTCCCTGTGCCGGCGTGGGTTTCCTCCGGGTACTCTGGTTTCCTCCCACACTCCAAAGACATGCTGGTAGGTTAATTGGATCCTGTATAAAAAATTTGGCCCTACTGTGTATGTATGTGAGGGACCTTAGATTGTAAGCTCCTTGAGGGCAGGGACCGATGTGAATGTACAATGTATACGTAAATTGACAGCGCTATATAAGTACCTGAAATAAATAATAAGCCCAACTTCGGATTTACGCTCTTTTACTCATTGATGTGTGGAAACCATTCCCTATACAGCATCTCCTACCTATTCTACAAGCTTCTCTTTTTTGGCTTGGAGAGAACTCTATAAACTTTCAACTTTTCTTCCCAAAAAAGTAGATGTCCCTATACCCATTTACCACCCTTGCAAATGCAATCCCAAACATCTCTAAAATAGAATGGTATCACCTGGGTTGCTGGACCTATAAGACAATGAAAAGCTCAAACCGTTTAACCACTTTAGCCCCGGAGGATTTGGCTGCTCAAAGACCAGGCCCTATTTTGCGATTCGGCACTGCGTGACTTTAACAGACAATTGCGCGGTCGTGCGACGCTGTACCCAAATGAAATTGACATCTTTTTTTTTTTTGCGAGACTGCGACATTGCGGCGGACAGATCGGACCACTGACTGACATTTTTGACACTTTGGGGGTACCAGTGACATTACTACAGTAATCAGTGCTATAAATATGCACTGTTACTGTAAAAATTACACTGGCAGGGAAGGGTTAACTTTATTGGTGATCAAGGGGTTAAGTGTGTCCCTAGGGGCGTGATTCTTGCAGTCAGGGGGCATGGCTAGTGAAGTAACCACAGAGACATGCGATCCTATATAGCCTGTGCTTCAGGGAGAATGACAGACGGCTGTGTTTACATCAGCCGTCTGTCTTTCTCCCTCTCCTGTGGGAGATCGCGAGTGGCCGGCGGTCACACGCGCTGGCTCCCCAGGGAATGAGAGGGGGCGGGCGACTTAGGTCTACGTCGCTTTGCCTGTAAGCGGCAGAGTGCCGCAGTAAATCTACGTGAAGCGGTCGTAAAGTGGTTACTATCCTTAAAAAGCAATTTAACCTACTACCCACAGATTACTATAAATACTCTCAAATCACTCACTTCTTGAAATCCATAAAAACCCATCATAAATGCACCTTCATTAAATCTCCATACCGAAAATGGGAATATGACCTAGGCAAACCTTTCATTCCTTCCCAGTGGCAATGCGCACTCAGAACAATATACAAGGCCTCCAAATGCGTGAACCACTGGGAACTATCTCAAATAGCCCTGAGGTGGTATTTCACGCCTTAATGGTTGTCTAAATTCGCCAGTCTTAACTCCCCACTCTGCTGGAGAAACTGCGGAGCAGTAGGTAACATTTGACATATGTCTTCTGGTCCTGCAAATATCTGACCAGTTTCTGGCATAGCATTATTTCGCTTTATCTGAACTATCACAGGAATTCTGACACCTCCCAACCCCAGCTTGGCAATATTAAACATGGGTATTGAGATCTTCCCCTCAAGCTTCCGTACTGGAGTCACACATGCTAGTAGCTAGATCATTTATAACGAAATAATGGAAATCAGCCTAAGTACCTAATATCTCTGAAGTACTTGAGACCAACCACACTACATTTACAAATCTCTACTGGCTAGCTGACAAACGTGGTACTAGTAAGCGTTTTGAGACGCAACGGAAATATGGGAGGAAAGGTTTAACGCAAATGGATAGCTTTTATCTTTTTGTGATAACAATCTCTCACCAACATTTACTCCGCTTTTCTCATGTTTGAGTCAGACCAATGTCTATTTTCTACATTTTTTTGTTTTGTTGACTATACCCCGAATTTAGTCATCACCTGTTGCAATGTAATTTCTTTTTACTATGACTTCTTAATCTTTTGTTCTTTTTGTACTACTTGTACTGTATGCTGTACTCTGCGAAATGTTTTCTAATAAGAAAACAATTGGAAAAAAAAAAAAGTTAGTGCCTACAAAGGCAGCCTTTTTTAACCAGGTTCCTTTAGGGGTGCCTTGCAAAATGCCAACAAAAATTGTATACAAGCCGGCATGTGGATGAAGCCTGCCTTTCTTAGTTAAAGCCACATTTTTTTTTTTTCATTGTACACCATTACAACCTTCTAGCCGCTGGCATCCGAACGACCATTGGCATAAAGGAGGATGTCAGCCACCTGCATAGCATCCTTGTTTGATCCTCCCCTGCCCCTCTCCATCAGCATTGGGGTCACATTAGCTGAGTGATGGTGAAAAACTGAGGGAGAAGAGAGAAACTTTGGAATACCAGACAGTACCAGTTTGCAAAGGTGTATTTGCTTTGGAAGAATAAATTGCCTGTAACATTGGGTGTCCTAATTGTGTGGCTGTTGCTGCATTATGTAAAACTATTAGAATAGGTTTTTACATTTTTAGAATGAGGCGCCTTTAGACAGTCCAGAATTTTTAAAGGGTGCCTTGACTGAAAAAAGGTTGCGAAACACTGAACTAAGGTATAGATACTGGAATTTTTTATTTTTATGCTAGTAATGGCAGCGTTCAGCCAATTATAGTGGGATTGTGAAAGTGCAGTGGGCAATCAAATGCTGGGGGGGGGGGGGGGGGGAACTGCCACTGACATTTCCAGTGACATTAATACATTGATAATACTATACACTGTCATTACAAATTTTGAGTACAGGGCTCACTTCTGTCATTTGCTGAGCTGATCAGCGGGTCTCGGCCATAAATTATTGGCCAGGACCCACTGATCAGCTTGTGCTGCAGTGAATGATAGCACAGTCTTCTGGGTCCGCACGCGCAAGAGGACCTGGAGGAAAGTTGCGATATTGTACCTGTACAAGCTGACCTGCCGCAATAAATGTACTGCAGTGGGTCGGCAAGTGGTTAAGTCAATGTGAATGGACCCTTAAGCTAGAAATACACAGCTCAGATTCCTGCTAAATCAGCCAAAATTGAAGCCATGGCTAGCCTTGTCAGCACCACCCAGGTCGATTTAAAATCTGCTGAGCAAGATGAAAATTCTTGAACTGAACTGCAGCCTACCAGATGTGATCGCTGTTTGGGTATTCAGGCAACCACGATTGTCCCAGTTGCTTGATTGCAATAGCTGTCAATGGAAGGTCCTCCATCCGTGCTGTTTTTAGTGCAGATGGTAGAATCTACTGAGTTTTATCATGTCCAGCCCATTACTATTAACACAAGGAGACCGAATAGGTCTTGGTTCACATCTTCTCTAAAGTGGTTATAAAGGCAGAAGGTTTTTTTACCTTTTTTTTTTTAAATGTGACAAAAACATTCTGCATACAGCTCTCCCCTTTACCCCCATACTTGCCTGAGACCGATCTCTATCCAGCATGCTCTCCCACCTCATTGGCTCACACACAGCAGCGGTAGCCATTGGCGCAGCGGGGGGTTGTCATCCTGGGGGTTGGTGATTAGGGCAGGGATGTCCTCGGGGCTCCCTGTGGCTGTTGTTTTGGCTGGGGGAGCGGATGTTTTACCATCCGCGGGTACGCACCTCGCGGCCAGATCCGGCCAAAAATTTGTGGCCTACTAGTCGTAGCCTGTGTTAGGCGGCCCCTGTGAGGATGGCTGAAGCCACTGCCTCCTGTGTGGGCATCCGCCAGCCGCGGCCTACTAGGCAATGTGGCCGAGTTGGGCGCTGCCGTTGGGGGACCGCCTCAGTGAGTCTAACTGAAGCCCCCCCGACTCCTCCCTTTGGGCATCTGCCAAACTGATGATTCGTGCAATTGCGGCTTGTCCTCCACAAAAGTTTAGGCCACGGCCTGCTGGGCCATAGGGTCAGCTTGGCACCTTCCTTGAACCAGGTGGCGCTGTGGGAACGATTTTTAGTGACAGTCTTGCCGCCATTATTGTGTGGGTGAGGGTACGGCGGATTTAGGGGGCTATATTCTGTCCTCTATGGAGGACTCTGAGGGCGACCCCCCCATGTTTTTTGTGGGGTCTCATGGGTGGTCTATTTGTGGACCCTTGACTGGCATCACCTTGCGGCATCGCAATTGGCGGCCTCCCCTGATGTTTCGGGGTGAGCTTAGTATGTTGCGACCCTACTGGGTGCTCTGAAAGTGAGGATGATTCCTCCTCCTACTGCAGCCATGCATGAAAAGGTGCTGGTGGATGCACTGAATATATCTGTGTGGGAAACTTTAAAAATGGAGGATGCTGCTGCGTCGAAGGCGCCGGTCCCTTTTGGTACCCGCAACTCCTCCAAAAGCAGGAAAAGGTTTTCCCTTTTCCTGCCTACTTTGACAAATTGTTGCGAGTCAGTGGGGTTGTCCTAAATGCAATTGCGTTGCCGAAGCGTTTCGCTAGAAGGTATCTGTTGAATGAGTGGACAGTCCCACCTGTGTTGGACTCTCAGGTTTCCAGGCTGCATAAATCCACCCTAATTCTGGAGGAGGAGTCTCTGGGTTTTAAAGATCCATTTTGACAGGAAAGCCGAGACTTTGGTCCGCCATATGTTTACTGTGGCCGGTTCGGTCCTTAGGCCGGTGTTCACCACAGCCTTGGTGTCCTAGACTCTGTCGAAGTGGGCAAAGATTTTGTGCCAGGATCGGTGGGGGGGGGGGCAGCGTCCCCCTGCCTTTGCGGAGCTGGCGGACCAGTTGGTCCAGGGGTTGCAATTTCATCTGTGACGCTTCTCTGGATGCGGCTCCCTTAGTCTCTAGGCTGTCCATGACAGCAGCGGTCCTTCCATGATATGGCTGAAATGCTGGTCTGCGGGCCAGACTTCCAAGAAGGCCTTATCTGATCTTCCCTTTTGTGGGGGATCGCCTGTTCCGATTCTCCCTGGATGATATCATTAAAGGTCTTACAGGGGGGGAGAGTATTTGGTGGCTTCGCTCTCCGGCACCCCCCCTGTACTGGACGTTGGTTACCATGGATGCCAGCCTGTACAGTTGGGGTGGCTTTCTCGGCACAGATTGTTCTTAGGGGGTCTGGACTCTGCCAGAGTCCAAATACCGATCAATGTACTGGAACTTCGGGCGATCAGACTTTGTCTGGCTCATTGGACGAATCGCCTTCAGGGGTGTCTGGTAAGGTTTCAATCGGACAAGGCCACGGTCGTGGCTTATGTCAATAACCAAGGGGTCATATGAAGTGTCCTGGCGGCTCGGGAAGTAGCCGACTTTCTAAGGTGGGTAGATCGGGTCGTTCCAGACCTCTTCTGCTGTGCATATTCCTGGGGTCTGAAACTTGGCAGGCAGATTATCAGGCGTTGGACCAGGGAGAATGGTTACTTCATCCAGAGGTTTTACATTAATTGTGTCTCCAGTGGGGAACTCCCGAGGTGGACCTAATTGGCCTCTCCTCTTAACAGGAAGGTGCAGAGGTTTGTGGCACGGTCTCGGGATCCTCTGGCCAATGCCACACACGCACTGGTGGCTTCTTGGGGCCAGTATCATCTGATATATGCCTTTCCCCCCTCTAAAACTTCTGCCAAGACTCCTGCGAAGGATCGAGGCAGAAGGGATTCTGGCCATCCTAATGGCTCCAGACTGGCCTCGCCGGTCTTGGTACACAGATCTGATACGGTTGGTCGTCGATGCTTGGAGACTTCCTCTCAGAGAAGATCTGTTATCCCAAGAGCCAATTTTCCATCCTGCTTTACAGTCACTGGCTTTGACAGCTTGGCTGTAGAAAGCTAGGTGCTGAAGGATAGAGGGTTGTCTGAATCGGTGTTTCCCACGCTGCTAAAAGCTAGCAAATCTACCTCCTAGGAAGAATTACCATCCCGTTTGGAAAGCGTACATTGCTTGGTGTGAATCTCCTGGGATTTGTCCCCACTCTTTTTCGGTGACTCGGAGTTTGACTTTCCTCGAACGAGGTGTTGAGCAGCGTCTGCCCTTAGGTACCATCATGGGCCAGGTTTCGGCGTTGGCGGTTTTATTTCAACGTCCTTTTGGCCATACATTCTTTGATTCGCACCTTTTTTTCAGAGGGTTCTCCACTTGACTCCTCCAGTCCGGTCTCCGTTGCCTCCGTGGTACCTCAATTTGGTGCTGTCGGTTTTTCCACAAACCGCCTTTTGGAAATATTTGTGGGATTCCACTGCTTACATTGTCCCAGAAGGTAGCCTTCATGGTGGCTTTCCAGAAGGAGTTGGAAAACACTTCTCAATCCTTCCGGTCCTTTTTGGATAAATGCCCGATAGCACAAGTCTTCCTCACGTTACTGTCCCTGGAAGAGGTGATGACCTTTTTATGATTCAATAGAGATTTTTATTAAAGTTTTTCAAAGAAATGATACATCATAGTAATTTACATCAGCGTTTATAAAATAGTATGTAACCTGGTTTCTTGTCAACCAACATAGAACTTCGAAGTAAACATTGTCAACCACTTATTAGAAATTGCTAATTTATCCCAGTCCGCGGTTCTGGGCTGGGATATTGAGGGTTTTGTATTCTGATATTCGTTGGATACATCCTGTGTGTATCCCTCTATGATAAAATTAGTTACGCTGGAGAGATGGATCCAAAAAGAGAGAGCGAGAGAGATGGATCCAAAAAGAGAGAGGGAAGTGAGAGAAGAGGGGAAAAAAACCTAAAGAAAAGGCAACAATATGCACGCTTTGTTCAGTCAATCCTATGTTATAAAATTGTCAAACAGCAAATAGTACAGAAAAACGTTCTAGCGCACTATTCGGGTTAGAACATTTCCCCTGTTTGGGAGTTCTGCTGCGAACCGAGCAGGGGGGTGTTTGGCCCATCCCTATATTATAGTAGGGAGACGTCCCCGCCATAAGAAAACACAAATCGGCTCTGATCAAACGAAAATATACCAACAGGGAGGTTGAACAGAAGACAAAGTAGATCATATTCATCGTCCCTGCTGAACAGGCTGAATTTTGATCTGTGTTTTGGCCAGGTAATTCGTTCACTGAAAGAATGGGGTAAAAAGGGCCATAACATGCAAACAGTGTGCTTGTACACATTCATTACTCTTAGTGACTTAAATATTTAAATATTTACTTCTTTTCCCCTCAGATCAGTTTCCTTTGCTTACGACAAAAAGGGTATTCTGGAAAGGAGTGCTTGAAGAGCTTCTGTGGTTCGTTAAGGTAATTTTTTTTTATGAACTTAGAGAAAATTCTACTAACCTCTGTGTAAAAACTTAAATGGTGATCTGTAGATAAATATATTGTAGATCTACAGAAAATGAGGATAAGTCGATTTGGCATCCCCGGGTGAGCATGACTTAAAAGGAAACTCACTGAGGAAGTTTCTGGGGAATGCTATAGGCATAGTACATTTATTTGCGGCAATTTAGATTTGGCACAAGGAGCTGATCTGAAAAATGTTATATTCCATTTAGAATCTTAATTGACCAAATCTGAAAAAGTAATAAATCTAGTCCTTCACCTGGACATATACCCTAAACCTATTACTAAAAAAGGCACCTTCAAACGCAGATTGTATCCATTGATTATAATATCAAAACTACAACTTGCAAAAATCTGTGACGAGCAAAGGATACACTATGGGCAGCTGCAAGAACTGTTTGTTCTGTACCTGGCTCTGCTTCATGATGGGTTTTGGCATACCGTTCATGAGCTGTGTAACAAATTCAACCATTTATTGTGAAGACTGGCAGCTAAGGGGTTAACTCTTAAGTGCCAATGAGTATGTGATATAAAAAATATATTTTTACAGTACTGTGCAAAAGTTTTAAGCAGGTGTGAAGAAATGCTGTAAAATATTTTAGTTGTATTGATCAATTTACAGACTTGCAACTGGGTGAAGAACAGCTAAACTCTGCTACCAAGGTGAGGTTGAGAAAGGCTGTTTTCATGTCGTAGGTCATACACCATGGCAAGACTTGGCACAGCAACAAAACACAAGGTAGTTATACTGCATCAGCAAGGTCTCTCCCAGGCAAAAATTTCAAAGCAGAGGTTCTGTTCAAGCTCTTTTGAAGAAGCACTAAGAAACGGGAAATGTTGAGAATTGTAGATTTCAGTGGTCGACCAAGGAAATGTAATGCAGCAGATAGGGCTGGGCGATAAATCGATTTATCGATTTTTTTAGTTGGAAACTATTTTTTTTTTTTAAACTCGAGTTTTTTTTACAATATTTTTTTCCTTGTGCAGCCACCGAACTCCCCAGTAACGGACCTGCGGGGCGGGCGGTGCGTCTGTACAGGCCGGGGCTGCGGCGCGCTGTAATAGATAAGATAAAGTCTCCCCGGCCTGGATGTGACGTCAGCTGCCGGGAGAGGAAGCGGGCGGTGCGTCTGTACAGGCCAGGGGCTGTGATAGGATAGGTGCCTATCCTATCTCAGCCCCTGGCCTGTACAGACGCACCGCCCGCGTCCTCTCCCGGCAGCTGACGTCACATCCAGGCCGGGGAGACTTTACCTATCACAGCGCGCTTCCGGTGATGGGAGTCTCAAGTGCGCATGCGCACAAGACATTATCTTGGTTTGGTAAACTTATAACACATAGCGGGCAGTTGAATGAGAGGAGGCGGGGCTGAGGTTGGATGGAAGACACCGCCGCGTCATCTGCAGAGCTGAATAGAGGAGGCGGGACGGAGGTGCGGCCGTGTAATAAATGCAGGACTTTAGCGACTCCTTGTTTTATTATCTTTAGCAATTATCGTATTATTTATCCTTAGGATTTCATAACCTTTAGTATTTCTATAATACAAAATAAGAAATACTAAATGTAATGAAATCCTAAGGATAAATAATACGATAATTACTAAAGATAATAAAACAGAAGGAGTCGCTTAAGCCCTGCATTTATTACACGGCCGCACCTCCATCCCGCCTCCTCCGCCAGCTCTGCATATGTGCCTCCGTCTCTAATGTCTCGATGACGCGGCGGTGTCCTCCGTCGCACCTCAGCCCCGCCTCCTCTCAATCAGCTGTCCGCTCTCTGTTATAATTTTTCCAAACCTCGAAAAATGTCTTCTGCGCATGCGCACGGACGACTCCTATCAGCTGTTTTGTGATGCTCTGTCACCGGAAGTGACGAGGTCCGATTTTTTTTTTTTTTTCACGGGTCCGACAAAATTTTACAACACCGGCCTGTACAGACGCACCGCCCGCCCCGCAGCTGACGTCACATCCAGGCGCGGCGGTGGTCCGTTACTGGGGAGTTCGGTGGCTGCACAAGGCAGAAAAAAGTATTGTAGAAAAAACTCGAGTTTGAAAAAAAAAAAGTTTAAAAGTCAAACTTAAAAAGTTGGCCGGTTACTGTGGACTCGTTCTCTGGACTGTACCTATCACAGCACAGCCCCTGTACAGACGCACCGCCCGCACATACACACATACAGCGCTTCTTCTCCTCAGTCCTCCCTCCAGACTCTGCAGTTATTTTTTAAGTGCATTGGAAAAAAAAAATCGGAAATCGAATCGAAACTCGAATTTTTCTTTAAAAATCGAAGATTTTTTTTTTTTTAGGCAAAATCGCCCAGCCCTAACAGCAGATAAAGGCACATCATGCTTACTTCCCTTTGAAATCAGAAGATGTCTATGTGTGCCGTCGGTACAACTGGGGGAAACCAGTAGGACCCAGGTACACTCATCTACTGTCCAGAGACATCTGGCCAGAAGTGGTCTTCATGGAAGAATTGTGACCAAAAAAGTCATATCTGACAAGGAAACAAGGCAAAGCGACTCAACTATGCACAAAGACATAGGAACCGGGTTGAAAAAAAAGGCATCCGGTGCTCCTGGACTGACGAGTCAACATTTTAAATATATGGCTGTAGCAGGAGGTAGTTTGTTTGCAGAAGGGCTAGAGAGCGGTACAATGAGTGTCTCTAGGCAACAGTGAAGCATGGTGGAGGTTCCTTGCAAGTTTGGGGCTGCATTTTTGCAAATGGAGTCAGAGGTTTGTTCAGGATCAATGGTGTCCTCAATGCTGAGAAATACCGGCAGATACTTACCTCCCTGATGGTATGGCATGATGGGTATGTGATTGGGCCCAAATTTTTCTGCAGCAGGACACCACCGACCCCAAACATACAACCAAGGTCCTTAAGAATTATCCTCAGCATAAAGAAGATTGAGGAGTCTTGGAAGTGATAGTTTGGCCTCCGCAGAGCCCTAATCTCAACATTGAGTCTGTCTGGGATTACATGAAGGGACACAATCCACATCCACAGAGTATATCCGGTTAGTTCTCCAAGATGTTTGGAACAACATACCTGCTGGGTTCCTTCCATAGCTGAGTGCAAGTGTACCTAGAATGATGCTGTTTTTAAAGGGCGTTCACATCAAATATTGATTTGGATTTCTCTTCTACTCGTTTACTGTCTGTTTTGTTAATTTATAAATATGAATAGTAACACTTCTATTTTTGAAAGCATTCTTTACCACATATGTGTTGCAGACCATTATCCACTACCTCACTCTGCTTTGGTACGTTAGGTCTGCACAGTCTAAGGTTTCATTTGCACAGGGGGCCTGTGGACAAAATAGCTGCATGAACACTATGGGGTTGACTTGATAAAGGCAATTAAGTTCACTTTGCAATGAAAAGGCAGCTGAAAGAGCATTTTTGCTTGCACATGATTGGATGATGGAAATCAGCGGAGGTTCCCCTGTTTCATTAGGCTCTGTGGAAAATTCCCTTGCAAAGTGAACAGCCTAATCAACCATTATGTGTGAGTAGCCAGCAGCAGCATGGCCAGATTTGTACCCTGCCTGCAGCTAATCAGTTTGTATGCAGCCCTAGCACATAGTGCTGCTGTGTTTAAAGGGTGGTGTTTAGCTGCATCTGAACACAGCAACTTATCTGCCAAAATTTGCCCAAAATCTGAAAAAGACCTAATAAAGATCTTTTACTTCTGCTTGTTAGCCATGACTAAGGACTAAAGTCTGAAAGCTGTAGGCTGTTTTACAGCTTTGTATATGTTTACTTAATAGAGAAAAATACTTTTTTGGATGTCATTCTGAGTGCTGACCATCCCTCTTCTTAGGCAGTCCGGATTGCCTTTAGGATATTGCTGTTCACTTGATTTATATCTGTTCAAGGGCAATGGTTTTTTTTTTACTTTTGTTTGAATGGGCTGGCAACATAGAAGAACAGAAAAACAGATCTGCAGCAAATTTTATAATGCAGTATGTTATGCAGTGTGCTGCAATGTAGTACTATAGGACCCTACTATATTTGTGTTGGTGTACCATTCTGAATCAGATTCCCTAAAGCGCACTGCACAGTGATGTGTTACACAGCAAAATGCAGTGTCCTATTACAATGCAAAAATGTTGAGGGCCCTAAACAATTATTTGTTCTGATCTCCTGTTTGTTCCTGCTTGAATATTTGTTTTTATTTTTGTGTGTTTTTTTTTTTTTTTTTTTTTTTTTTTTTTAAGGGCTCCACAAATGCAAAAGAGCTTTCTGAAAAAGGGGTGAAAATCTGGGATGCAAATGGTTCCAGAGAGTTCTTGGATAAGCAAGGCTTTACATCACGAGAGGAAGGGGACCTTGGACCTGTATATGGTTTTCAATGGAGGCATTTTGGTGCTGAATACAAAGACATTCATACAGGTAAGCGTAACAGTCCATGTCTGCATGTTTAATGTATGATAAAAAAGACATCCCTGCTCCTCCTGTCCCACACTGCACTTAAAGGCTTTGTTCACCATTCATAACATGTTACAACCATATTCAGGGTGTAACATGTTACAAATGGACCGATCCCCAGTGTGACACCCAGCAGGATTCTTCTCCCTCCTTGCTAGCTGTCACAGTGTTAAAAAAACAAAAACAAAAAACACGTGGCGGGTTACGTCACTGACAGGGCTGTGTGCGTGGAAAAATACAAGGTGCCGCTGCCGGAATGTAGTTTTCAATGAACTACCACGCTGCTGTGGAGTACTGTGGTAGTTCGTTCATGCTTCCTGTCAGATTGTATCTGCTTACCTGTACGGGCAAGCAGATACAATGGTAGATCTGTTGGAGACCTGCTTGGCACTAGCAATCTGCTGATCGCTGATGCAAGGCTTTACAGGCTTCAAAAATAAATAAATGCATTTTTTTTTTTTTTTCCTGTAAAAAAAAAAAAAAAAAAAAAAAGTGCATTTATTACTTTCCAAAAAGTGAGCTTATCCTTTATCTGCTTTTGCTAAACTCATTCAAAGCCCATGTCTGCTGGTGTACCATCAAACCGTACACAGCCCTGCAATATGCGCAATGGCTTATGTTCCGTGCGGTCATGTGACAACTGTCACCAATGAGGAGGGTAGGAGAAGTGTGTGGGGTGTTTTTTTGTTGTGTGGGTTTTTTTTTTTTGTTTTTTTTTGTTTATGCTTTGCCTTCTTAAAAATAAATTCTACCCCATGTAGCTTTCTTAATGCTTTAAAGTATATTCAGAGCCTCAATAAAAGTCTATGGCTTTGCTTTGTTTTGGAGGTAGCAGGTATGAGATATCCCAGGATGCACTGGGAAACCAATAAGTGAACTGGAAAGACATCAGTCACTTCCAGTTCCTTCTGGAAGTATCTGGTGCAGTCATCACGTGGTGTGGAAATAAATGAACTCCGCGCTAAGGATATCTAAAGGAATATATAGGCTTCAGCCTACCCTGAACTACAGTCCGAAGACTGTATAAAGATGAGGTAAAAAAATTGGGGTAATTGGCGCTGCCTTAGGTAAAGGACTAAGGTGTCAACGATGATAGATAAAATTAATATATAAATACACCGTAGTGTATTTATGAGAAATAGTGGTCAATATGTTATCAGTGCAACAAATGTATATATAGAATCAACATATGATATATAAATAATAAAACGCAGTGGCTGGTGTGTAACAATATCCCAGTGGTAAGGTGTAATCAAGGTGGTAACGTGTATATAAGGATAAAAATATGATCAAACAATGAAATAAAATAAATAGTGCACTAAAAATTGGTAAAATGCAAAGGTAAAATAAATAAAACAAAGTATAGTAGCAGTGGCAAGAAAAAGTGCAATGAAGTGCACTAAAAATATAGAAGGTGTCTAGGCGCTCAGAGACACGTGGTGTGGAGCAGCAGGAAGGAGAGTGGGGTCTGAAGTGGAGCAACTAGCAGATTGCACATGGGTGTGCAACATAGGAAGGCTATAGTGGAAGAGGAGAGAGGACTTAATCGGCAGGGACCAGAGCAGCAGGAGAAACTAGTAGATGTCACACGTGGTGAACCGCATGAGAGCAATATAGCGGAAGGTGAGGAGGATCAGCGCAGCTGACGGTTACTACTGTGTTGGGGGATCAGTGCAGCTGACGGTTACTACTATGTTGGGGGATCAGCGCAGCTGACGGTTACTACTGTGTGGGGGATCAGCACAACAGGGGGTTACTAAGCTGGGGTTTTACTGGGCCCCTTTAAAACAAATAGAAAATGAACACACAGGGCATTTGCCAAGCTTCAAAAAAGCATCACTGAAGCACCAAAAAAGCATGTTGAAGCGGTAGGCACTTTAATGTGTGTTCTAGTTTAAACAACATCTATGCAACAATGTGTGTTAACAAGCATAGTCACATTGTGATCTTTGTTTTTCACATCAGATTTTTTTTTCTCCTACAGATTACACAGGACAGGGAGTTGACCAGTTGCAAAGAGTAATTGAAACAATTAAGAACAATCCAGATGACCGAAGAATCATTATGTGCAGTTGGAATCCCAAAGGTTCTCCAAGTTTAAAATACTATTGTACCACTTGTATAACTTTTTTTTTTTTTTTTCCCCTCCATCCCCATTCCCCTGTTTATGTAGCTCCTAGGAAATGTGTGTTTTATGGATGAAAATTTTCTGCATCTATAGGAATTTTAGGTTAAGCCAGTTTTGGCTTTATTCAGTCAGACAAGCTTACGATCACTAATTATTTATTTTATTTTTCATTCCCTTTTTTGTAGATCTCCCTCTGATGGCACTTCCCCCGTGTCACGCTCTTTGCCAATTCTATGTTATCAACGATGAGCTGTCGTGTCAGTTATACCAGCGATCTGGAGATATGGGCCTAGGTGTACCATTCAACATTGCCAGTTATGCTTTATTAACCTATATGATAGCCCATGTTACAGGATTGAAGGTAATGTTGGATAACCTATATGATTATTCTGTCTAAAGGTGGTAACTACAGTATATACTGTAAGTGTGTTGTATATTGTTAAATTTGGCCTATGCAAGCCTGCTGAGGGTGCTAGAGAGAAGTCTTCTCGGGCACCCCAGCTGTCACTTGGGAGTGGGTATAGTCCTTAACTCTCTGTAAGCTTTATTATCAGCTTGGAGTTCATAAAGCGTGGCTTCTCAAGTGAATCTGTGGTCCTAAAACTTTTTTTGTAGATACCAGTGTTAATTTTGGCAGCAAATTTTGATTTAGTTTTAGTTCTAGTGTTTAGACTAAAATGCTATTTTAGTTTTAGTTGTATTTTAGTCAACTACAAATCAAATGGATTTAAGTAAATTGTAATGCATTATTTTAAACATTTCTCTAGAATTTCCAAACTAATATTCCTGGAGAAAAAATCGAATGTGTTATTTATGGTATTGAGGTTTGAACATGCACTACAAACACACAGATTTAGCCATTGTAATATAAAATGTCTTTATAAATAAAACCAAGTTTCATAAACAAACAAAAATATTTCTTTTTGACAGAAGTGCAACTTTAACCACTTTAATACCAGCCGCCGCAGATATACTGCAGCAGGCTGGCTCTCCTGCGCAAACCGCCGTACCCATATGGCGGCTCGCAGGAGCGGGTCTCAGGTGCGTGGCGCGATCACGTGCCTGATCTCTAGCCCTGCAACTAAGGAACGGGTCTGGTGGCCACGATGGCCGCCGGGAACCAGGCAATTGCTGCAGGGACTGACAGAAGGCTGTGTGCCGTTGTAAACACGGCACAACGCTCACCTGTCACTGATTGAAACCGTTATTTCGGAACACAGGAGCCCTGTTTCCATCCACAAAGTCTGGCCCTCACACAGAATCACCCCCTAGGTACACATTTAACCCTTTGATCGCCCCTGGTGTTAACCCCTTCCCTCCCCAGTGTCAGTACAGTAACAGTGCATATTTTTAGCACTGATTACTGTAGTAAAATCTCAGGGGTCCTATCTGTCCACTGCAATGTCGCAGTCCCGCTAAAAATCGCAGATCGCCGCCATTACTAATAAATAAATAAAAATTACATAAATCTTTCCCCTAGTTTGTAGACACGATAACTTTTGCGCAAACCAATCAATACACAATTATTGGGATTTTTTTTTACCAAAACAATTGTAGCAGAATACAAATTGTCCAGAAATGATGGAAAAATTTTTTTATTGGGAATGTTCTATAGCAGAAAGTGAAAAATTACTGCTTTTTTGTTCAAAATTGTCCACTTTTTTGTTTTTAGAGAATTGATCAAAAAGCCGCAGAGGTGATCAAATACCACCAAAAGAAAGCCCTGTTTGTGGGGGAAAAAAAGACACCAATTTCATTTGGGTACAGCATCGCACGACCGTGCAGTTGTCAATTAAAATAACGCAGTGCCGAATCACAAAAAATGGCCAGGTCATTAAGGGGGCAAATCCTTCCAGTCCAGAAGTGTTTAAAAACAAAAAACTGTAAACTCTATTGGCTGTTATGTCATTGCACATGTTACCTAAATATATGAAAAAAGAAAAGCTTTTATCTTAATTTGTTTCTCTTTCAGCAACTTAGTAGATGCCCCTTAGTGTCGGTTCACACTGGGGCCACCTGTGAGGCGACCTGGTCGCCTCCCATAGGGAAGCTGCGGACCCGTTCTAATAGGAGCGACACAAGTCGCTCCGACCTAGAAAAAGGGTCCGGAGCTTCTTTGGGGCGACCCGGAGGCGACCGCCATAGACTTCAATGTTATGAAGTCCGTGGCGGCCGCTCCGAGGTAGCGGCGAGCTGCTCGCACCGCGACCTCGGAGGTCGCGGTGCGAAGTAGCGTCGCCCCTATGTGAACGGGGGCTAACTTATATGCGGTAGTGCAATGTTTAAACTTTTTTTAGGTAATTTTTAAACTTTAATGTGCTATTATTACAGGCTCTGGATGGAATTGTGTTGCCGATTTAGAAATGGCCAGCAGAGTAGTGTTAATTTTTATGTCCATTTTCGATTTTAGTTTTAGTCAGTCTTTTAACTAAAATGTCATTTTAGTTTGTCGTATTTTAGTCATCTAAATTGTTTTAGTCGACTAAAATTGTGTTAATTTAGTCGCCGAAAATATTTAAGTCGATGAAATTAACATTGATACATCTCTTTTAAACATTTTATTGTTGGATTAAAAGAAAAAAAAAGGAGCAATATGTTTTCATCTTTGATGAGATTTCACTGTGTTGTGTTTTTTTTTTTTTTCCATATTCCAGCCTGGTGACTTTATCCACACACTGGGAGATGCTCACGTTTACCTCAATCATGTTGAACCATTAAAAACTCAAGTAAGTTTACACAATTTATGTGTAGTACTAATATTCTGCTGAGCAAAGGTGCATAGTCCGTGGTACTTAATGTCTGTAAGCTTTAAAGGATTCGGGAAATGGGCCACATTTCTTATGAAAGCAAACTTAAATGTCAGTGGGATTATCAGATGTTTGTGCCTGAAATTTTTTAACCTTTTTTTTTATATTTGTCACTTAGAAGACCAGACATTTTTATTATAAATCCCATCTGCCAGGCATATTTAACCACTTTACCACCGGAGGATTTTGCTGTCTTCCGTCCAGGCCACTTTTTGCGATTCAGCGCTGTGCGACTTCAACTGACAATTGCGCGGTCGTGCGACGCCGTACCCAAACAAAATTTACGTCCTTTTTTCCCCACAAACAGAGCTTTCTTTTGGTGGTATTTGATCACCTGTGCGATTTTTACTTTTTGCGCTATAAACAAAAAAAGAGCGTTTATTTTGAAAAAATAACAATATTTTTAACATTTTTTTTATATGAAATTCCCCCCAAAAAAGATGTAAAAACCAATTTTTTAAAAAATTTTTGGCCAATTTGTTTTCTGCTACCTATGTTTGGTAAAAAAAATCGCAATAAGCGTATTTTGATTGGTTTGCGCAAAAGTTATTGCGTTTACTAACAAAGGGAAAGATTTCTGTCATTTTTGGTGGTTTTTTTTTTAACGCGTAATGGCGGCGATCTGCGTTTTTTTTTTTTTTTTTTTTTTTTTTTTTTTTTGCTGGACTGCGACATTGCGGCGGACAGATCGGACCCTTGACTGACATTTTTGACACTTTTGGGGGTACCAGTGACATTACTACAGTAATCAGTGCTATTTATATGCACTGTTACTGTAAAAATGACACTGGCAGGGAAGGGGTTAATTTTATTGGAGAGGGAGGGGTTAATGTATGCCTGGTGCTTACTGACGTGTGGGGGGGGAGGTTACTGAGTGAGTCATGGACAGATCGGATGTCCAGCTATGCTGAACAGTCCGATCTGTCACTCCCTGTCACTATGGAGATCCGCCCGCTGTGTTTACACACAGCGGGCGGATCTCCAGACTCGATCCCCGACGATCGGGTAAGAGCAGCGGCGATCGCCGCTGCTCCTCCCCTGGCCCGACTCCCGCTGTGAATGAAAACAGCGGGAGCGAGCCTCCGGCGGCGCGCAAGCGCCGCCCAGAAGGGGGAGTGTCTGACGACGTAGTACTACGTCGTCAGACGATAACGAGCCACTCTGCCGCAGTAATATTACTGTGAGCAGTCGTAAAGTGGTTAAAGTCATCGTCAACAGGTTCTGAGCTCACTCGTAATGTACTCTTTTTTTTCAGTTGTGTCTTTTGCCTTGCAGACAAGGAGAAAGATTTGGCTGTGTAAAATTGACAGATGAAACATGCATGTAGCAACTACACATGTTTGTGACCATTTAGTGGCACAAGAGTACTTATTGGACATGGTAGTCAAAGAACCATTGATTTGTTCTAGCAATTGTCATGTGGTCGTTTGTGGTTTTTTATTATTTTGCTGTGTGTTCCAGCTTCAAAGAAAACCTCGACCATTTCCTAAGCTGAAAATCCTTCGCCAAGTGGAAAACATCAATGACTTCAAAGCAGAGGATTTCAAGATTGAAGGTTATGATCCTCATCCTACTATCAAAATGGAAATGGCTGTATAATGTGTGGGTTGTGTTTTTTTTTTTTTTTTATGGTAATCTTTGTATTGTAAACTAATATTTGCAATTATGCACTAAAGGTTCAAGTTTGTATATATGGCTGTGTACTTTCGTTGTATGTGGCCAGAGTCTAAAGTTTATTCATTTTATTCTTGTGTATGCCTGAAGCAATGTTTAGCAGCAGTCCACTGAACGTTCCTGCTTTTAGCACCACTCCAGCCACAAAATGTTTGTTTGTGATTTAGAATGTCTTGGCTTTCAAATATCTTTTCCTGTTCTATGACATCCTTTACCTAATTTGAAAGTTAGGAGTAATATCCCAAATTACATTTTTCTGCCTTAACACTTTTTGTACTTTAAAAAAGTTCTATGGAGGATGGCTGTCTGAAGAAAGTTCATAGAATTTACTCTGGTATGACCTGTTTCAATAAAATCATTAATAATTGTTGTAATTTTTACATGAATTACGGGCTCACAATAGACTGCTTTGATATGATTTCTTAGTTCACTAAGGGATGCTGGAATTTAGATTCAGCTCGTTTAAATAGCTGCCTACAGGAGTACTGGAAAACAGAAATTGTGGGTCAGTCTTATAAATAATACCTCCCAGGGTTTTTGTTTTTTTTTGCAAATGTCCTAGGAGGGTGAATGTCTACAGTTTGCTCATTTAAAACAAGTCTAAAGCTGGCCATATATTATACAATTTTCTTATTCGATATTCTTTATATTTACCTTTTAACTATAAAGTGCAAGGTCCTGACTGATTGCATACAGATTGAAGGGGTGTGGGTTTGACCTCATTTAGTATAAGGTTTTGGTAAATCTAAAGGGAATTGTATAATGCATGGCCAGCCTAACCCCTTTCCTAGCTATTTTTCTTTAATCAGGATTTCTGCTACACAGCTGCTCTTTGTGGCTACTTGGATTAGCGCTTCCACTGCCTGATGTTGGGGTGCCACACCTGGCCTGGCTCCTGTGGGCCTTGCATGTAACCTTCAGGCATGGGGTACTGCATTGTAGTGCTTTCCAGACAAGAGTGTACTGATCAAAATGACCATAGATTGCTCTCCATGTCCAGTGCACTGCACAGCCCTTGGTGTGACCCTATGGTTAAAGATCCATTTTGATTAGGGCAACACAGGGCATACTCCTCCTTCTCCACCAACATGAGAGAGAAGAGTGTGTGTGAGAATATATAATATACACACTGCTCAAAAAAGGAACACTTTTTAATCAGAGTATAGCATCAAGTCAATTGGGGATATTGATCTAGTCGGGTAGCAGAAGGGGTTGTTAATCAGTTTCAGATGCTTTGGTATTAATTAAATTAACAGGTGCACCAGATGGGCAACAATGAGACAACCCCCCCCCCCCCCCTTCCTCAAAACAGGGATGGTTTTAGAGGTGGAGGCCACTGACATTTTTTTTTCTCCCTGCTCATTTTTTTTTTTTTTCACAAGTTTTGCATTTGGCTAGGGTCATTGTCACTATTGGTAGCATGAGGCGATACCTGGACCCTATAGAACAGGGGTCTTCAAACTATGGCCCTCCAGTTGTTCAGGAACTACAATTCCCATCATGCCTAGTCCTGTCTGAATGTCCGAGTTTTACAATGCCTCATGGGATGTGTCGTTCCGCAACAGCTGAAGGGCTGTAGTTTGAGGATCCCTGCTATAGAGGTTGCACAGGCAGTCCAACTCCTCCAGCATGGCACATCAATAGGTGTCATTGCCAGAAGGTTTTCTGTGTCTCCCAGCACATTCTCAAGAGCATGCAGGAGATTCTAGGAGAGCTGGATGGGGCAGTAGAAGGTCTTTAACCCATCAGCAGGACAGGTTCACCCTGAGCACGTGACAGAGATGAAAGGGTCTGGGGAAGCCATGGAGAACGTTATGCAGCCTTTAACATTGTTCACCATGACTGGTTTGGTGGTGGGTCAGTGATGGTCTGGGGAGGCATATCCATGGAGGGATGCACAGATCTCTACAGGCTAGACAATGGCACCCTGACTGCCATTAGAAATCTGGATGAAATCCTTGGACCCATTGTCGCTGGTGCAGTGGGACCTGGATCACGGCAATGCCTGGCCTTATGTGGGGAGAGTATGTAGCCGTTTCCTGCAAAATGAAGGAATTTATATCCTTGAAATAGTCCTCATGCTCGCCTGACCTAAATCCAATAGAACACCACTGGGACATTATGTTTTGGTCCATCCGACGCCGCCAGGTTCCTTCTCACCTCAGGACATCTACCGTCATCTCATTAGGAGCATGCCCTGACTTCGCGCATGCATACAAGCACGAGGGGGCCATACAAACCATTTTGTGTTGCTGCAATGAAATTTCAGCAAAATGGACTAGCCTGCTGCATAATCTTTTCACTTTGATTTTTGGGGTTGTCTTTGAGTTCAGCCCTCTATACACACAATTTTTATTTAGGAGGCTATTTGAATGATTTAAACTCCAATTATTGCCTTATGAACATTAAAAAGTCTATAAAAAAAAAAACCCAAAGAATTTTGGCAGCAGTGCTGTCCCTCAACAAATTATACCAATGTAATAAATTTTATATATATATATATATATACAGGGAGTGCAGAATTATTAGGCAAATTAGTATTTTTGAGGATTAATTTTATTATTGAACAACAACCATGTTCTCAATGAACCCAAAAAACTCATTAATATCAAAGCTGACTATTTTTGGAAGTAGTTTTTAGTTTTAGCTATTTTTGGGGGATATCTGTGTGTGCAGGTGACTATTACTGTGCATAATTATTAGGCAACTTAACAAAAATCAAATATACAGTATACCCATTTCAATTATTTATTTTTACCAGTGAAACCAATATAACATCTCAACATTCACAAATATACATTTCTGACATTCAAAAACAAAAACAAATCAGTGACCAATATAGCCACCTTTCTTTGCAAGGACACTCAAAAGTCTGCCATCCATGGATTCTGTCAGTGTTTTGATCTGTTCACCATCAACATTGCATGCAGCAGCAACCACAGCCTCCCAGACACTGTTCAGAGAGGTGTACTGTTTTCCCTCCTTGTAAATCTCACATTTGATGATGGACCACAGGTTCTCAATGGGGTTCAGATCAGGTGAACAAGGAGGCCATGTCATTAGCTTTTCTTCTTTTATACCCTTTCTTGCCAGCCACGCTGTGGAGTACTTGGACGCGTGTGATGGAGCATTGTCCTGCATGAAAATCATGTTTTTCTTGAAGGATGCAGACTTCTTCCTGTACCACTGCTTGAAGAAGGTGTCTTCCAGAAACTGGCAGTAGGACTGGGAGTTGAGCTTGACTCCATCCTCAACACGAAAAGGCCCCACAAGCTCATCTTTGATGATACCAGCCCAAACCAGTACTCCACCTTGCTGGTGTCTGAGTCGGACTGGAGCTCTCTGCCCTTTACCAATCCAGCCACGGGCCCATCCATCTGGCCCATCAAGACTCACTCTCATTTCATCAGTCCATAAAACCTTTGAAAAATCAGTCTTGAGATATTTCTTGGCCCAGTCTTGACGTTTCAGCTTGTGTGTCTTGTTCAGTGGTGGTCGTCTTTCAGCCTTTCTTACCTTGGCCATGTCTCTGAGTATTGCACACCTTGTGCTTTTGGGCACTCCAGTGATGTTGCAGCTCTGAAATATGGCCAAACTGGTGGCAAGTGGCATCTTGGCAGCTGCACGCTTGACATTTCTCAGTTCATGGGCTGTTATTTTGCGCCTTGGTTTTTCCACACGCTTCTTGCGACCCTGTTGACTATTTTGAATGAAATGCTTGATTGTTCGATGATCACGCTTCAGAAGCTTTGCAATTTTAAGAGTGCTGCATCCCTCTGCAAGATATCTCACTATTTTTGACTTTTCTGCGCCTGTCAAGTCCTTCTTTTGACCCATTTTGCCCAAGGAAAGGAAGTTGCCTAATAATTATGCACACCTGATATAGGGTGTTGATGTCATTAGACCACACCCCTTCTCATTACAGAGATGCACATCACCTAATATGCTTAATTTGTAGTAGGCTTTTGAGCCTATACAGCTTGGAGTAAGACAACATGCATAAAGAGGATGATGTGGTCAAAATACTCATTTGCCTAATAATTCTGCACTCCCTGTATATATATATATATATATATATATGAGAGAGAGAGATGGAAGTTCACACTACAATAAAAAGGTCCAAATCAGTCTAAAGTGCTTAGTGCCACTTCAAACAACATCCAATGAAGTGTTATTATCAATTAAGGTGCCCTGCAATGGAATCACTCAGACCCATGGTGCCACCTCTACACACCGCACTCACTGGTTTGGTTTGATCCCTTATATTGCCAAGTGAGTCAAAGGGTGCTCAGAAATGGTCCAGTGATGAATGTGCTCAGCCCCTTTTTAATAATGCTTCAAAGAAAAAAAAAAAAAAACAAACTGCCTGCATAACTGAAACCAGGAAAAACTTAATGGTCCAAAATTGCTGCCGTGTGCGTCATCCAGACGTCCCACCCTACCGGTTTTGTCATCAAGGAGATGTTGCAGCTTGATGACTTAACATGCAGAGAAAGATTTCCCACTGATGTCATCTGCTATCTGGAATGCGCAGTGGCCATGGTGTTTTTCCTGGTTTTGGATATAAAGGTGGTTGTGATTCTTTTTTCATGTAAGTGCATGACTGTGATTTATAATGACAGTGCTGCTTCCAAAATATGTTTTTTTTTTTTTTTTGTCTTCTTTTTTTTTGTTTTTTCTTTGTGTTTTGTTTGTTTTTTTGTTTTGTTTTTTTTTGTTTTTTAAAGCCAGATCCAAATGTTTTGACACTGTATAGCAGCAGCTACTATTGATGTTTTTGAGGTAATAAAAAGCTCCGATTTTTAATTTATGATTTTGCACTACAAAGTGTGCTTGAAGAAATGTCTGCTGTGGGGAAGTACTCCTTCAGGAAATCTGAGTAATCAAAAGATAACTGAAGTTAATCGATAATGGACCACCACCTGTTTTGTGGCCATCTATACAAACAGGAAGTGCTTTATGGTCCAATCATGTGATAGGTATGATGGCACAAGCATGGAGCAATGGATTATAATGATTTTCAAGAAAGACATGGTCAATGTGGAAGAAGCGTGTGTAGTCTTGATTAGCTAGATAAAGTTCTCTCCATAAACCTACATTATGACTTTGATGTAGGAGAGCACCCCATGTGTTGGTGTCTGTATTAGTGTGTGGGGCAGAGTTAGCCATGGATTTTTATTTTTTTAACTAAGTGCAGGGAAATAAAAGTAGAATTGCTGCAAAGTATGGGTGTTTCTTGTGTGTGTATGAATGAGACGGAGTAGGTGACTAAGCAGGGGGTTTGTTTCTCATTAGGGGCATAGATCTGGTCTGTAAGACCTATCTATGATATTGCAGGATGTAGTAGCTCTATCCCTAGGCCACATTCACCAAACTAAGGGAATCTTCAGTGTTTAACCTCATTTCAATTATATCATATGGGTAAATACTTTCAAAATAAAAGGTAGCTTTGTTGCATCATCCACTACAATCAACATAGGTTAGCTTATGTGGAACAAGGTTGCACACGTTTTCAAGGAGATTACTCTGAGTATATTTAGTGACATAAATACCAGCAGATGGAGCTCCTATGTCTGTCTGAAAAGGTAACATTGACCACCTCCTAGGGCAGTGATTGGCACCCCAGATGCTTTGGAACTATGTTCCCCATGATGCTCATGCACTCTGCAGTGTAGCTGGGCATCATGGGAAATGTAGTTCCAAATCGTCTGGGGTGCTAAGCTTCACCTTCACTGTCCTAGGACAAACACCAAAGTTTCACTATATCAAGACACAGAAGCAATACCACTGGTGTCACCCAAGTGTCCAGGGCGATACGGCTGTTCAAAGGTTAGATTCAGGTGCCATGTACGTTCAGTCTGGATGTTTATTGTAAGATTAGCGTTCCCTGAATGGAATAGGTAGGTATAAGGAAGGGGTTGATCAGGTTGGGAAGTTCTGTTTGAGACATTAAACATAGAAGGGTGCCCTATAGTGGCAGCAATTCAGTGCTGTAGTGTCTTCAGTTAGGCTTTAAATGGTGTTAAGCTTAAAGCTTTCTAAGTGGCTCCATATATAGGAAAAAGCGGAGCATTCCTAACGTATGCATTTGTGGAGTAAGCCTCCAGATGCCTGAGGCATTCTCTAGCTTCTGTTAGCATTGTAACAGTATGTTGCTTGTCTTGGTTTGGGGAAGATCATCCTAAATGGAAAGCTCCAGCAGTGGTGAATCTGGTGCATTTGCAGAAACTGCACATACAGCTTCATTTCACATAATTGTTGGATTGTAGATGGTGCAAGGTCAGCAAAAAGCCAATTAGAATAGGCTTGAAATTGGAGGGTGTCTGTCTCCCTTGCCACTTGCATGAGTCTTTTTTTTTTTGTATGTGATTGTAATGACGTTTAACCACTACATCCCTCAATTGTTCAGCTGTAGAATGCCTGGTAAGAGCTCTATGAACTCTATCTCCAACCATTCACATAAGATTTCTGGACACAGTTCTTGAAGCAAGCCTGTGACCATCACATTGAGATCTAATACTATTTCTGGGATCCCCCTTATCCTGAAGATTAGATCGCCTGCCTTTTCTTGACATCTAGTTTTCAAGTGGAGGGTTTGGATCTCTAATTTGAGGGAGTCAATGTCCTCTTCGTGGCCATCCAGTACTGTGATCATATCTTTCATGTGTCTTTCCAGTTGTATATGATAGCCTAGCTCCCTGATCTCCTGGGACAGCTATGTTTTAAACCGTAACTCCACTTTTGTTGAACAAAAAAAAAAACATTCCCCTCTCTGTGATCTATGTACATTACAAGGATTATAACATCCTTTGTTGTAGATTTCTACCTTTTGGTATTCTGAAAAAATCATTGTTTGTTCCTCTGTGCTAAATGGGTCTAAAGGGAGAAGTTTCATAATTATCAATCAGCTGTGCACCTGCAGAGCACCAATGAGGAAATCTGCTGGGTCTGCATCCCTTTAAACGTGTTCCTATTGGAAGCATCTCATCAAAAATCACATTTTTGTTTCAGAGGATGCCTGAAATCTGATTTGTATCTTAGTGCAGACTTCTGGGAAAAATCAGTGAGCCAATCACACAAGCAGGAAATTATGTTTCTAGGGTGTGTTCAGTACACATTCCGTGTACAGAACAGCTCCATGTAGCCATACTGAATTGCATTTTGAGAAAATGACAGCAGCTTTAGATTAAAAAAGGAAAGGTAATTTCCAATACCATTTAATTTCAAAATTTTTTTCTTTATTTACAATTTTTATCCCCAACGAAAGTGTAGTTACCCTTTAATCTTGCAATGTCTCATCCAGAGCCTCGTTCAGGATTTCCTGAATTTTTTGTGCATTGTAGGCTGTGTTTCTATGGCTGATGTAGAGAGAAGGGCTGAAATCCCATCTGAAGAGTTATCAGAGCCTACTGTTGTTGCCAAATAGGTGTGTCATGCTCTATTGGAATCATCTTAACACTTGCCAGGTCCTCCTTTGTTGTTTAGCTAGGTGGGTTGGTGTTTTATCGCGGAGGTGCCGGATATTGTTCTATAGTGTTGCAGGCTATTTAGTATTGCTCGTGAGCGAGCTGCTTCTAAGGGTTCTGGCAACTTGCTGATAGCTACTTATGTTCCTAAGTTCCTTTGTGTCCACTAGGTAGTGCAGAGCTGGTCTAGATTGTGGCCATTCCCAAGTCTGCACGTGTGCAACCCCCTTAGTTTTATTATTTTTTACACTATAGTTCTTGGCCTTTTACTTTAAAACACAGAGCAAGATGAGCGCCTAACTCAGTGACATGCGCAAGTTCTCCTCTTACAAGATGCAGGGGCTCCCTCCTGTAGTGCATGGGGCTAACTTTATGGTACAGCCAATGGCTTACCTGTTGCTGGACTCCTTACTCAGGAGCCTTTCCTCAATTTTTACATATAGAGTTGGCACATGTGCTTTACAAAAAAAAGTAAGCCAACACCCATTCCACATCTTGCCTAATCAAGCCAGTGAGGTGCTAAGCTAGGCACTGAAATCCCAAGCTCTTATGCCTAGCAGGTATACCTGCCCAGGTCTGGACTTTCCAGCTCATTTAAGCCTGGTACACACAAGTAGTTTTTTTTTTCCCTTGTCATCTTTCAGGACAGGCACTTCTGAGAGACGATAAACACAAGGGCGCACCGGCCTAGTGCATTATCCTTTAAGTAGGTTTTATTAAAAATAATGGAATAAAAATACTCACAAACAAGTTCTTGATAAAAGCACATCAAACAAAATGTAAAATTCTCAGCATCGAGATAGGGATTGGATTGTCCCCCGAAGCTGTATAGGCTTACGCGTTTCGAGGCAGCGCCTCTTCTTCAGAGCCTAGAAAGCATGTCTAAGCCCATGCTTTATATATTGGACAATGACTCAAAGAACCAGCTACAATTGGATAGGGACCCTCCCTCTCCAGGGAGTGTGCATGAGGTCCCCGTCCACAGACACCCATCTTTTGTGATAGGATATCGCCTCCAAAAAAAGGGGGGGAGGGATGGTAGGTAGTAATCGAATTAGATTCATAGAGGCATGATAAAATATACAAAAGTGTAAATAGAGATGACAACAGAAGAAATCAAAAATAGAGATATCGATATTACTGCCAGAACCCAGAGACTAAGACAGCAAACAGAAAACAGGCAGCAGATTCAGAGAGGCCAAAAGTTGCATCAGTCCTGATCAGCGGAGTGCATATGATTTATGTAAGGCATAGCTATCAAAAATGGAAATAACTGGTTCTTGCCAGTGCGGGAAGATCTTCTCCATCAGGGCCTAGTACTCTGCCCTCGGGCACAACTTTGGAGCCTTGCAGCCTGGCTTCTGAGAGGTATTAAGGAGCAAGGGTTTCTCGGACCAACTAGTGCTGACTCTGCTAAAAAGCAGAAAGAAAGAGACGCAGAACATTTGCCTAAAAACTTGGAAGTTTTTCAAGGGTTGGTGCGCAGCAAGCTCTCTAGATGCAAGTAGCCCAGTGTCAGTTCTTGAGTTTCTGCAAGAGGGGGAAAACAAGGGGTTAGCCGTCAGCACCCTGAAAAGCCAAGTTTTGGCCATTAGTGTGTTCCTAGAAATTTCATTAGCAAAGGATCCCTGGGTGATCAGTTTCTTTAAAGCGTTAAACAGACAAAGACCGACAGGAAATCTCCCTTTTCCGATGTGGGATTTGTCTGTAGTTTTGCAGGCTCTCATTAAAGAACCATTTGAGCCATTAGAGTCTTGTTCGGTGAAAACCTTAACCCTCAAGACTGTTTTTTTTAAGGGCAATCACTACTGCTAGACGGATCAGTGAGCTCGAGGTCCTTTCTGTTAAAACACCCCTTTTTACAGATTTTTGTGGATCGAATTATTTTCTCTATCGCTCATTGACAGACGTAGTCTTCTTGATTCTCAAGAGCTGGGTTATGTTGTCTCCGCAGGAGTAGGACTAGGCAGAATGACAAAACGTTCTGGCTCCACCCTAGGGGGCAGTCCCTGAGGGTATATCCTCCCTCTCTCTGCTACAGGGAATCAGTTTTTTTCTGTCTAGTCATTTCTGCCAATATATTGGACGATAGTGACCACGGATGCCAGTCTATCCGGATGGGGAGGAATTCTCGGTCAGTTATCTGTCCAGGGACTTTGGTCCCCCGAAGAATCCAGATTACCGATAAATGTATTGGAACTGAGAGCGATCAGACTTTGTCTGATTCACTGGACCGAGCAGCTCCAGGGCAGCCCGGTTCGGATCCAGTCGCTGGGCGGAACGATTTGTTCCAGCAATCTCTGCGGTGTTCATTCCGGGGGTGGAGAATTGGCAGGCAGATTATCTCAGCCGTCAGACCCTGGATCAGGGGGAATGGTCCCTCCATCCAGACGTTTTCCACCAGTTGTGCCTACGGTGGGGCACCCCGGATGTGGATCTGTTGGCATCACGATTCAACAGGAAAGTTCAGAGATTCGTGGCTCGCTCCCGCGATCCTCTAGCAGAAACCGCAGACGCACTGATCGCCCCGTGGGGGCAATACCAGCTAATATATGCCTTCCCTCCTCTCGCGTTACTGCCAAGACTTCTTCGCAGGGTAGAGGAGGAAGGAATCCCAGTAATCCTGGTAGCTCCGGACTGGCCTCGTCGAGCTTGGTACGCCGACATGGTCAGACTGGTGGCGGACGTCCCATGGAGACTTCCTCTCAGGGAGGATCTACTGTCTCAGGGACCGATCTTCCATCCTGCTTTACGATCGCTGGCTTTAACGGCCTGGCTATTGAGACCCAGGTGCTGAAGGACAAAGGTTTGTCAGCTTCAGTTATTCCTACTCTAGTTGAAGCAAGGAAAGCGACTTCCAGAAAGATTTATCATCGCACATGGAAGTCCTACATTGCATGGTGTGAACCTTTGGGGTTCCGTCCTCGGTCTTATTCGATTAGTCGAATATTGGCTTTTCTGCAACAAGGGGTTGAGCAGAAACTGGCCTTGAGTACTATCAAGGGTCAGGTCTCAGCATTAGCTATCTTCTTTCAGAAGCCTTTGGCTACTCATTCCTTGGTGCGGAATTTCATCCAGGGGGTGCGACATCTGGCTCCGCCAGTGCACGCGCCGTTACCCCCCTGGGATCTTAATTTAGTGTTGTCGGTTCTTCAGAAACCTCCCTTTGAAGATATTAGGGAGATTCCTCTACCCACGTTGTCCCAGAAGGTGGCCTTCTTGGTGGCTATTACTTCTGCACGCAGGGTGTCAGAACTGGCCGCATTATCTTGTCGTTCACCATATCTGGTGGTTCATAGAGATAAGGTGGTTCTTCGTCCGAATCCATCCTTCCTACCAAAAGTGGTTTCAGAATTTCATCTGAATGAAGAGATTGTATTACCTTCCCTGTGTCCTAAGCCCAGTCATCCTCGGGAGTTTGCGTTACACTCCTTGGATGTGGTCCGGGCGATCAGGGTATACTTGAAAACGACAGACTCGTTTCGCAAGACGGATTCACTTTTTGTGATCCCAGATGGACCCAAAAAGGGGTTGCCTGCATCTGCCGATGGATCAGACAGACGGTAGTACAGGCTTATTCTATTAAGGGTCGGGAGCCCCCGTTCCCTGTTAAGGCGCACTCCACTCGGGCACTTAGTGCGTCATGGGCCTTTCGCCATCAGGCGTCAGTGGTCCAGGTGTGCAAGGCGGCTACCTGGTCGTCGGTGCATACCTTCTCTAAACATTATAAAGTTGATGTAATGGCATCGTCTGATGCCTCATTTGGCCGCAAGGTTTTGCAGGCCGCAATTTGAGGAGACCAGTGGTCTACCTCGAGGGTTTTTTTTTTTTTTTTTCCGTTGGAAAATTTTTTCTTTTAGTCTCATTCTTTGTTTTTAATGAGCCTTTAAAACTTCTAGTTTGGCAGCGGTTGGGCCTACTAGATTGGATTTGATTTTGTCAATCCCACCCCTCATTTGTGGCACTGCTTCTGGATGTCCCAGCTCTTGAGAATCAAGAAGACTACGTCTGTCAATGAGCGATAGAGAAAAATGGATTTTTGTAAGAACTTACCGTAAAATCCTTTTCTCTTAAGCTCATTGACAGACGTAGTACCCGCCCCTCTATCATTGAGTTGGGTTGGGTTAAATTCTCTGTACTGCTTTAAACAGAACTGATTCCCTGTAGCAGAGAGAGGGAGGATATACCCTCAGGGACTGCCCCCTAGGGTGGAGCCAGAACGTTTTGTCATTCTGCCTAGTCCTACTCCTGCGGAGACAACATAACCCAGCTCTTGAGAATCAAGAAGACTACGTCTGTCAATGAGCTTAAGAGAAAAGGATTTTACGGTAAGTTCTTACAAAAATCCATTTTTTTAAACCGATCCGGCTTTTCTTCCTAAGGTGGTCTCTAAATTCCATAGGGACCAGGAAATAGTGTTACCTACGTTTTGTTCAAACCCTGTGAAGGAACAGGAAATTAATTTCCACAAGTTGGATGTCAGAATCTGTGTTCTGCAATACATAGCCATCATGAGGGAGTTCAGAAAGTCAAATTCCTTTTTTGTTTTGTTTACTGGTTCAAAAAGGGGAACTAAAGCGTCCAGACGCTCTATAGCCAGATGGCTTAGACTAGCCATTAGTGAGGCTTATAGGCTTTCCGGGAAGGAGGTTCCTATGGGTATCAAGGCACATTCTACTAGAGCGATGGCGGCCTCTCAGGCGGAAAGAGCTGGGGCTACCCCAGAGCAGATCTGTCGGGCAGCAACCTGGTCCAGCTATACAACTTTTTCCAAACACTACAGACTGGACCTACTATCCGCTAAGGACCAGGCCTTTGGGCGAAAAGTCCTTCAAGCGGTAGTCCCACCCTGAAAGTAAGTACTCGCTTATCCTCATCACTTGAATATTGACAGTTTAACCATTGCACTTGTTGGACTATTGATTTGAATTTATGGAGATGGTCACATGTGTGTTTGCATTTCTAGTTTCAGTGTATTTATGCTAGGAACTTCCATTTTGTTTAGCGCACCCCAATTCACAATTATTTCAGCACTATTAGGTATAGTTTCGGTAGCAGCTTTACTTTATATCAGCGCACCCCTTTTTTCACAATCAAGTGATTATAGCCTTAAGCCTAGGTTCACACTAATGGCGAGTTTGAAATCGTGCGAGTTCAGTCCAACTTGGGGGGGGAGCGATTTGACAGACATCTGTACCTGCACAGATGTCTATTGAAATCATCCCCCGAAGTCTCCAAAAGTAGTGCAGAAACTACTTTTGGGAATCGATGCGGCACCGCGAAGTCGGCGTCACACTGATTCAGACGGAACCATTGCCGGCAATAGATAAATCGGAGGGCCGGTTCACACTAGATGCGGTGCAAATTTGCTGCAAATCTGCACCGCATCAAAATTGCAACATGTTCATGCGGAGTGTATGTTACTTTAACCACTTGCCGACTGCCGCACGACTATTTACGTCGGCAGTCAGCCCCTCACAGGCAAAGCGACGTAGGGCTACGTTGCTAGCCTGTAAGGGTTTTGGGAGCGAGCGCGCGCCGCCGGATGCGCGCTCCCGCTCGGTTACGGACCCCCCCGCGCGTGCGCCCGACGGACCCGACATGTAAACAAAGCCGCCTGTCAGTCTCCCCTGTGTAAGAATGGTGATCAAACGGGTCTACTATGTAGGACCGTTGATCACTGTTCTTACACATCAAGCCACAGCCAATCACAGTTAGAAACACGCCCTTAGGGACACACTTATCCCCTCCCTCTCAAAAAAGTTAACCCCTTCACTGCCAGTGTCATTTTTACAGTAACAGTGCATATGTATAGCACTGATTACTGTAGTAATGTCACTGGCAACCCCAAAAGTGTCAAAAATGTCAGTCAAGGGTCCGATCTGTCCGCCCCAATTTCGCAGTCCCGCAAAAAAACAAATCGCAGATCGCCGCCATTACGCGTTAAAAAAAAAAAACAACAAAAACGACAAAAATCTTTCCCTTTGTTAGTAAACGCAATAACTTTTGTGCAAACCAATCAAAATACGCTTTTTGCGATTTTTTTTTTTTTACCAAACATATGGTAAAAAAAAATTGGCCTAAAATGTTAAAAAATTTTGATTTTTACATTTTTTTGGGGGGAATTTCATATAAAAAAAATTTGAAAAATATTGTTATTTTTTGCAAAATTGACGCTCTTTTTTGTTTATAGCTCATGATCAAAAAATTGCACAGGTGATCAAATACCACCAAAAGAAAGCTATGTTTGTTTGGAAAAAAAAGGACGCCAAATTTGTTTAGGTAGAGCGTCGCACGACCGCGCAATTGTCCGTTAGTCACGCAGTGCCGAATCGCAAAATAGGCCCTGGTCAGGAAGGGGGTAAAATCTTTCGGGGCTTAAGTGGTTAAACGACACCCCGCAATCAGTTTGCAAAATGCAGCGCGATCGGATTGCATGGGTGTAAACACCCATGCAATCCGATTCCAGTGCAGACAAAAAAAAGGGTCCTGCAAGAGTTTGGTCTGAATGCGATGCAAATTCAGACATACAGTTTGTATGGCTGAATTTGCATTGCACAGACATCGCATGTGATCTGCACAGCAATGTGGTGCAAATCTCATGCGATGTCTGGCATCGCACCAGTGTGAACCAGCCCTAAATGACCTTAAGGCTTCATTCACACTTGTATGACTCCAACATTGCGCTGACTTTGGAGTGTAACTTTATTGCAAGCTGACGCAACTTTGGATGGGTGCATCTTGGATATGACTTTGGCTTTGGCCAGTAATAATGGAAAACTGTTGCATTGAGGTACGACTTTCATGCAACTTTTGATGGCTAACATTGAAGGCTATGGCCCTCAAGTTGCATGAAAGTCAGACCAAAGTAGTGCATCAACATGTGCATATATATAAATGGTTATCATTGGAAAACATGGGGAACCACTTGACATACGACTTTGATGTCCACGGTTGCATGACAAGTCGCACATGTGTGAATTGAGCCTAAATGCTGCAGACTCATGCTGTCTCAAAGTATTAACAGTGGACAGAGATACTCTGTTCGCTTGAAGGAGGGAGGAGCAGGGGAGTGCCTTGCCATCCTAGGCTATGGGACTGTGTGTTTCTATTGATGCATACAGTGTAGGGAGATGCAATGCTAATCCCTGCATGCAAGGGGGGCTCCACAGGATGCCACAAGATTAAGGAGCCACCTGGGACAGTGGTCATGGAACAAGTTTAAGCAGGACACAGCTGCAAGGATTAAAAGATAAAGAAGCTGCATACTCAGTAAGTAATTAAAGCAGCTGCTTAAAATTGAGGTTTTAATACTACTGTACTATAATATATTGGGTAATAAGTCTTAGTTGTACATCTGTAGCTCCGCAGCTCAAGTATTTACAAAAGCATTTAGCACAGTTGTTATTTAGATACAGCTGGTGTTTATTGGCAGCTTGGGGATACGTTTTGAAAAAGAGTTAAAAGCATAATCTTCAGAAAACCAGTAGTTACTATGTCCATAACAATACAACCCTTAAGTAGCTAGTTTATAGCTGTTAAAGCTGGATCATCATTTTTTTAATATTGGTTTGGATTTTCGGGCCATTGTGTATTATCCTGTAATCTGATAGTACTGGTTTTGGAAACCATTGTGTGGTTGAGATAAACCGAAACCAAACCATGAATACTATAAGTAAGGGTGCTATATTTCAATTCTTTTCTCCATGATTAGCTTCTGCCAAACATCTCCACCTGGGAACTGGTACTGTGACACCGATTCTGGTTTCATTTCTGTGGAGTAACCAGGATCCTAAAAGAAACATGAGTGGATAAAATGTAATTACCTATACTTAAAAAAAAAAACTAAAAAAAAATTGCTGTTTTTGAATCATCCATTTAGCTAACAGAAACATAATGAATAACTTAGCAGTAGTCCCTATGTAATAAGAGCTGTCATCTTGAACGCATCTTTTAACTCTGGCCTGAACATAAAGTATGTTGGATAGAGAAAGGAACAGGGCTGGAATTAAATAAATACAAGACACATGTAGCGCAACATTACTAATTTCTCCTTTTAAAGTTTTAGGTTGTCTGGACATCATGCGGATCCAATGACAAAAATACTTTGTAAGGCACCAACACAATAACAGTTATGGAGAAGTGGAAGTAATACTCCACTGGCTCTATAATTGTTGAGGGTCAGTGATTAAAAAGTATTGAAGGCAGAGACAGGGCTTAATCGTAGATATCTGGCTGTAAATGGGTGGAGAGGAGAGTTGTGCAGCCGATCAGGTTTTTTTTATTGCTCTCTCGATCTCTATTGGGTAGATTTTCTACAAGCGCCTGTCCTTGTGTTTACTGTCACAGAAAGAGGGTTTCAGAATGGAATCCCCCAAACAGGGATTCTTGCAGCTACATAAACCTGAGGTCCTAACCCTTCTCTACTGTATTAATGATAGTGTTCTTATTGATGTATGGGTATGCTCTCATTTGCTGTCATTTCGCTCATTTTCTGTATTGTGATCTCAGTGATATAAATTAGGCCCCTTTTACACTACTGTTTTGATGAGGTCCATCTTAGTTTTTCAGGTGGACCTGATCGGATGCTCAGATCACCCATATGATCCAGCGGGTTTAAACCAACTTGTGGCCAACAAGCAAATAAACAGAAGGGGATCTGTCCTCCTCGGTCTAGGCGGATCAGATCAGACTCAGAAGTAGTGAGTGTAAATGGACAGGGGGGGTCTGTTTACACCTGGCCACTGATAGAGTAGAGTGGGCTTCATGATTTACCTGCTCTGCTCTGATCAGCACAGGATCAGACGATCAAAAGGGAGTCCGTCCTGTGTAAAAGGGGTCTTAGAGATACAAAAACCAGTGAACAACTGTTAGATATTCTAAGCCTTTCATATATTCTTTTCAAAAACAAAAGGTTTGGGCAGGACTTCCACTTGTAAGTTCCATTCATGCATGATAATGTGCCCATTAAATCAATGTGAGTGGTAAGCTTATGTGCACAGACCTATTCCTAACTGTGCATAACAGTAAGTATATTAAGCAATGACTTCAAGGGCTTTTACACACCCTTATGTTTTTTCTTCTTTATTTTCTCTGTGTTATATTTATTTTTGCCTGGAGCTGTACATTAAGCCAACTTTCTAAAAGAAGATAATTATTGGTTACCTTTGGAGGCATATAAGAAGCATTCTGGATAGTCACTGGATACCTAAAATGTTCATGAAGGTGATCCACGTACTCACACATCCTGAAGCCAAGACAATATACATAAAGAACATACTGTACATCTAGTAGATGAGCTGTGTAATTACAGATATCATATCAGCTGCTTGTTTACTTTTAAAAACTTAAAAAGAGCAATATACATAGATCCTTAGACAAGTTCCTATTTGTCAAGGAAGCTACTATCTCATGCAGTCTTGGAGGTTATAAAGCAGTTTGTAGTCATCATAACCACTTGAAGATGGGCATATTACACCACGTTCCTGTGCAGGCCATTTTTCAGTTTTCTGCACTAATACTGTGTGATAGTTACTGGCTTGCAAAACTGTATCAAATGAATTATATACATACAGTATCTCACAAAGATGAGTACACCCCTTACATTTTTGTAAATATGTTATTATATCTTTTTATGTGACAACATTGAAGAAATAACACTTTGCTACAACGTAGTAAGTGTACAGCTTGGATAACAGTGTAAATTTGCTGTCCCCTCAAAAATAACTCAACACATAGCAAATAATGTCTAAACCGCTGGCAACAAAAGTGAGTACGCACCTAAGTGAAAATGGCCAGATTGGGCACAATTAGCCATTTTCCCTCCCCGGTGTCATGTGACTCATTAGTGTTACAAGGTCTCAGGTGTGAATGGGGAGCAGGTGTGTTACATTGGTGTTATCGCTCTCACTCTCTCATACTGGTCACTGAAAGTTCAACATGGCACCTCATGGCAAAGAACTCTGAGGATCTGAAAAAAAGAATTGTTACTCTACATAAAGATGGCCTAGGATAGAAGAAGATTGCCAAGACCCTGAAACTGAGCTGCAGCACAGTGGCCAAGACCACACAGCGATTTAACAGGACAGGTTCCACTCAGAACAGGCCTTGCTATGGTCGACCAAAGAGGTTGAGTGTACGTGCTCAGTGTTATATACAGAGGTTGTCTTTGGGAAATGGACGTATGAGTGCTGCCAGCATTGCTGCAGAGGTTGAAGGCGTGGGGGTTCATCCTATTAGTGCTCAGACCATACGCCGCACACTGCATCTGATTGATGTGCATGGCTGTAGTCCCAGAAGGAAGCCTCTTCTAAAGATGATGCACCAGAAAGCTCGCAAACAGTTAGCCGAAGACAAGCAGACTAGAGACATGGATTACTAGAACCATATCCTGTGGTCTGATGAGACCAAGATAAAGTTATTTGGTTCAGATGGTGTCAAGCATGTGTGGCGGCAACCAGGTGAGGAGTACAAAGACAAGAGTGTCTTGCCTACAGTCAAGCATGGTGGTGGGAGTATGCTTGACTGTAGGCAAGACACACTTGTCTTTGTACTCCTCAGCTGGTTGCCGCCACACACACTTGACACCATCTAACCAAAATACATTAATCTTGGTCTCATCAGACCACAGCACATGGTTCCAGTATTCCATGTCCTTAGTCTGCTTGTCTTCAGCAAACTTTGTGGGCTTTCTTGTGCATCATCTTTAGAAGAGGCTTCCTTCTGGGACAACAGCCATGCAGACCAATTTCATGCAGTGTGTGGCGAATGGTCTGAATACTGACAGGCTGACCCCCACCCACCCCTTCAACCTCTGCAGCAATGCTGGCAGCACTTATACGTCCATTTCCCAAAGACAACCTCTGGATATGATGCTGAGCACGTGCACTCAACTTCTTTGGTCAACCATGGCGAGGCCTGTTCTGTGTGGAACCTGTCCTGTTAAACCACTGTATGGTCTTGGCCACCATGCTGCAGCTCAGTTTTAGAGTCTTGGCAATTTTCTTATAGTGAAGGCCATCTTTATGTAGAGCAACAATTCTTTTTTTCAGATCCTCAGAGAGTTCTTTGCCATGAGGTGCCATGTTGAACTTCCAGTGGCCAGTATGAGAGAATGAGAGCGATAACACCCAATCTAACACCTTCCCCACACTCCCCATTCACACCTGAGACCTTGTAACACTAACGAGTCACATGACACCGGGGGGGGGGTGGCTAATTGGGCCCAATTTGGCCTTTTTCACTTATTCATTATTGTTGCCAGCGGTTTAGACATTAATGGCTGCGTGTTGAGTTATTTTGAGGGAACAGCAAATTTACACTGTTATACAAGCTGTACACTCACTACTTTACATTGTAGCAGTGTTATTTCTTCAGTGTTGTCACAGGAATAGATATAATAAAATATATTTAAAGAAATGTGAGAGGTGTACTCACTTTTGTGATATAGTCTATATACACACATATATATATATATATATATATATATATTTTTTTTTTTTTTTTACACTGAGCTTTTTTTTGATAGTATTTAACTCAACTTTTTTTTTTTTTTTTTACTATATAAAAAGGAAAACAAAAATTTTGAATAGAAAACCGGTTTCCCTTAGTTTCTGCTATAAAACTTTAAAAATAAAGATTCTTTCTTTAAAAATTTAGTCTAAAATGTAATCTTTTACATTTATTTGGTAAAACAAATACAATTTTATATCATTTGGTCTGTGTGAAAGTTATAGTGTACAAACTAGGGTATTGTATATTTGAAATTATCAACCCTGATGTTCTAACTAGGGTATTGTATATTTGAAATTATCAACCCTGATGCTCTAACTGCTTGTTTCATTTCCCTGTATTTTTAGTTGTACTTACAGGAAAGCCTATATTAAGCCATACCTGTAGGTACAGTGAATATCTCCCAAACTTGCACTGTTTAGGAGATATTTACACTGAATGCAGCCAGTGATGTCACCGGCGCATGCGCTCTGTAGGTCTGGCATACCGTGCCGTAAATGAGTGACGTTATTGCGGTCGGGTCACTCATGTAGCCGGAGGCTGCAAACCCAGAAGGTAGACCGGGTGAAGATGGAAGCCCTGTCAGTGGTGGTGACAGCACGGTGCTGGAGGGCTTTGTTTTAAGGTAAGTCTCACATAATATGCTAGCACAACATGACTTTGCTGGTGATTTTGTTTTTTGTTTTTTAAGATACGTTTAATACCGCTTTAAGGTCCTAAAATGCCAAACATTCTACTCGCTCTCCGGAGTATGAGGATACCACATGTGTGGGACTTTGATGCCTTGATGTATAGATTTACCCAGAATCAAACAAGCACCTTTAGGTTTAGCATCCTTGTAGTTTATTCCCAAGCCCTGCAGCTTTCAAACTGACAGCAGTATGAAGCCAGACATTGCACCCCTGATCCACTGATTACGGGAGCAATGCTTTCCAGACTCCTGCAGGAAAAAATATTAAATGCACATTTTTTCTACAAGAATACCTGCATTTATTATTTTTTTCTAAAAAAGGTGAACTTATCCTTTCAGGCTTTCATGGAGCATAACACGCTGATCTGCACGTGCCCAGTGCCAGTGACATCAGCTGCATCACTTGGCCCTGCCACCTCACACGCCCAATGGGTCATGGGTGGGATAATGCCAGGCGGTGGGAGCATTTAAGGAACTGTAGAAAGACACACGCTTCCAGACCACCAAACTTTCTGGACACCAAGACCACGTTACAGTGTGGTATGTTCTACATTACTCTGGGGACCTATCTGCCTTTACAGACAGACACATACAGTGACTGAGATATTGTTGGTTACATCTATGGATTTTTTTGCTTGTGTTTGATATCTGTGTTTTTGGATGGAATATACCCCCTCCCCCTATCTATATGTATATGTGGATGGCCACGTTTAAGCCAGGGATTGAAGCCATCTGGAGGAGCCCCTAGTGAGTTTTTTCTTTCGTATATAAAATTCAAACTGGATGCTGGTTATATAATAGAAAGGAGGTATGTTGGATGGACAAACAGGGAATTCATTGTATGTTATAAGATAAGAACATGGATGTATATTCATCTATGATCACAATATATTGCAGGTCCAACTATCCCCTGCTTTTTTAGACACCAACCTAGTCCTGATCCCAATTTTTTATATCATATGGATAAAGTGTAAACTGGGAACTAATAGTGGGCTCATATGAGGTATAACACTATTCCTTTGGTTTAATAGTGGATACATATTGCTACAATGATATAGATCCATATCCCCAATTGTAGGTTTACTTAGTGACCTCCCTGTCTTTTCTTTCCCCCTTTTTTCTTCTCTGCTAGAGACTGAAGACTCCTGATTTATCCTTCTGATGTGTATTTGGGTGCCCTTCTACACCAATGCCCTATATATGGGGGTATGAGTAAAATAGGCAATGTCCCCATGTAATACATCTTGATGAGACAAGTTAAATATCCAACTTATTTCAATATCTGGAGATCTATGGCTGAAGTGTGGTTGGTGGGGTACCTTTGATGCTCCAGTGCCCATCCAGGGAGTGATCTGTGCCTGAGGTGGGTCCCTTACAGTGAATGAATATTGATACAGTACCTGTCAAATCAGCCCTCCAGCGGTGCACTGTCACCACTCTAGCAGGTCCCGGGTGCTTCTATTTTGCCGGGCTTCCTTCTGATTTCACTCTCTCCCTGGTCTTGAATGGCCAGCCATGCTCCCATTAGTCCTGTGCATGTGCTGCTCAGATTACAACAATCAGTGCCCTGATTATCAGTGTCAATGTCCCTTTAACAAAAGCAGGTTATTGACTCTATTGTTCTCTCCTCACGCTGTCAGAGTGAGGAAAGAAAAGCTGATAACCGGCTTGTGTTTACGTCTGTAATCAGCTGTTATTGAACACAGCTGATCACGTGGTAAAGGGCCGCTGTGATTTGCCCTTTACCCCGATCTATGATCAGCTGAGTTGGAAGGACTCAGTGATCATAGAGCGCGCCATCCACAGAGGCAGCGTGTTCACGTGATACCACCATAAAAAGAGTGGGATACACTGTATGCCTAAAGGCTCCATTCATTGTATTCATCTGATACTATCCAGCACTTAAAGTTTATGTTGATATCATATTGTTCTTTATCTACAAGTAGTTGCTTGATTGACACTTGGGGATTACAATGAACTGATTTTTTATCACTGGATTTAGCAATCCAAGTGATGATGTTTGGCAAGCTTACCTGGAGTTTACTAGTAACTCCATATACAAGGGGTGTGTTGGATTGGTGTGCAGGACTACAGCTCCGTAATGCAGATTGCAAATGTTTATTATTGATTATTGATATAATGCATTGTCATTGTTTATTTAGGCATTAATGTAGTTTACACTTAGGAGTCATACATTTGGATTATTGTCTACTGGGTCAGATCCAGTCATGTGTGTGGCCAAATGTTCTAGCAAAAGGGCCCTGCTGCTATGGTATTTAATTGTAGTTTGTTTTAGGGCCTCTGCGTAACACCGTGTGTGTATATGTGTTTTAGAATATGAATCAATAGATATTTAATTTTTATTTTGACTACTTTGTGAGTGTTGATGTACCAGCCTTGGGCCATGTCCTATATGATTGTTCCCTTGCTAACATTTCATTATAGCTCTGCATTATATAATGAAGATAGAACATAACATTCAATTAAACCAACCTGTTTTCAAGGCTTCCCGACACTGAAATGTAGTCAAATATAATCAAATGCTGTACCAGTTCGCAAAGACCAACTCCACCAGCATGAGGGCAGACAGGGACTGAAAGAAAACACAATTAATGCATATTGTAATTAATTACTACCAGATTTACACAAACTAATTATTAGAGGTCTCTTGTTTCTTTGGTCTACTAGCAAAAGGGATACTTTAAAGTTTGAGGGGTTTGGTAGTTTTTAAATTACATTTATCTGAGCCTTTCAGTCACTCCAAATATAGCAGGAATAGTACATATGTCTTTATAGAGAAGCATAAGCAAACTCTTTCATTGCCCTAAGCTGAATTGCAAGCAAATAGCTAAGTAATTGAAATACATGTGTGTGTGTGACTTGCTACTACTGCCAAAACACTTATAATTCTGTTCATCCAGTCTTGTAATATAGGGGCTTCTCCCAGCCAGGTCAGTGACCTCAATTTTCTCCATTAAAGTGGTTCAACACTCAAGGAGCAGTACATTGATGAGGTCATTCTTGTGTTGTACAGAGCCTCTCTACCTCAGTCTATTTGTTTATCTCCTATTCTGGCCTTCTTTAGGCAATGGTGAAAACTCATCTCTTTGTGGATGCCTCTGCCCAGCAACTGAACTTTTACTTTTTCCATCAATTCATCCCCAAACAGTTATTACCTTTTGTACAGTGGGGGAAAAAATTATTTGATCCCCTGCTGATTTCATACGTTTGCCCACTGACAAATAAATGATCAGTCTATAATTTTAATGGTAGATCTATAATTTTAATGGTAGATTTTTTTTAAACGGTAAGAGACAGGACAACAACAATAAAGTCCAGAAAATGCATTTCAAAAAAGTTATAAATTGATTTTTATTTTAATTAAATAAATGTTTGACCCCTTCGCAAAACATGACTTAGTACTTGGTCGCAAAACCCGTGTTGGCAATCACAGAGGTCAGACATATCTTGTAGTTGGCCACCAGGTTTGCACACATCTCAGGAGGGATTTTGTCCCACTCCTCTTTGCAGATCCTCTCCAAGTCATTAAAGTTTCAAGGCTGACATTTGGTAACTCAAACCTTCAGCTCTCTCCACATATTTTTTATGGAATGAAGGTCTGGAGATCTAGGCTACTCCAGAACCTTAATGTTCTTCATCTCGAGCCACTTCTTTGTTGCCTTGGCTGTGTGTTTTGGGTCATTGTCATGCTGGAATACCCATCCACGACCCATTTTCAATACACTTGCTGGAGGATGGAGGTTTTCACCCAAGATTTGACAGTACATGGCCCCATTTATAATCCCTTTGATGCAGTGAAGTTGTCCTGTCCCCATAGCAGAAAAATACCCTCAAAGAATAATGTTTCCACCTCCATGTTTGATGGTGGGGATGGTGTTCTTGAGGTCATAGGCAGCATTCCTCCTCCTTCAAACACAGCAAGTTGAGTAGATGCCAAAGAGCTCGGTTTGGTCTCATCTGACCAACACTTTCACCCAGTTCTCCTCTGAATCATTCAGATGTTCATTAGCAAGTTTCAGACGGGCCTGTACATGTGGTTTCTTGAGCAGGGGGGCCATGCGGGTGCTGCAGGATTTCAGTCCTTCACGGCGTAGGGTTTTAGAAATTGTTTTCCTGGTGCCTATGGTCCCATGTCCCTTGAGATCATTGACAAGATTCTCCCGTGTAGTTCTGGGCCAATTCCTCACTATTCTCATGATCATTGAAACTCCACGAGGTAAGATCTTGCATGAAGACCCAGACTGAGGGAGATTGACAGATAATTTGTCTTTCTTCGATTTGTGAATAATTGTACCAACTGTTGTCACCCTCTCACCAAGCTGCTTGGTGATGGTCTTTTAGCCCATTCCAGCCTTGTGTAGGTCTACAATTTTGTCCCTGACATCCTTTGACAGCTCTTTAGTCTTGGCCATGGTGGAGAGATTAGAATCTGATTGATTGATTGATTGATTGATTGATTGATTGATTCTGTGGACAGGTGTCTTATACAGGTAACAAGCTGAGATTAGGAGCACTCCCTTTGATAGGGGATAAAATACCCTTTTCACTCATTAAAATGCAAATCAATTTTGTTAAATGCACTTTTCTGGATATTTTTGTTGTTATTCTGTCTCTCACTGTTCAATAAACTTACCATTAAAATTATAGACAAATCATTTCTTTGTCAGTGGGCAAACATACAAAATCAGCAGAGGATCAAATACTTTTTTCCTTAACTGTATCATCTGCACCTCCCTTTTACATTGTAAGCTCCCACGAGCAGAGCCTTTGCAACCTTCTTGTATTGTAACTGTACTGTCTTTCTTTATATTGTAAAGAGCTGTGCAAACTGTTGGCACTATATAAATTCTGTATTATAATAATTATAATAATAATGTTCTACCCTCCTCCAAGCATGTTCACAATGCTTTTCGCAGAGCACTTTACAAAGTAACAGAACCTTTACTGGCTTAGTGCGCTACACCACGTCCCAGTTTGAGCGTTATAGTGCAGAAGATTACAGGAGGACAATATCAACTGACAATACAGGTACTCAAACAGCCTGAACTATTACACATTAATGGATTTCATTGTACATGTAACTGTGTTATGGCTTTTAATTATCTTTCCGGAGCTCAGTTTAAAAAGGGACAGAAGGTGGCAGCCCTTTCACTAGAACAATATCGACTGAAAGCATGTTCCCCGTATCTATGGCTGTGCAACACAAGGTAATCAGAAAACAATTGTTTCATGAGTAACTCAACTTTTCCTGAGAAAAAAAAAACAATACCCTCTGAGTGATCAATGAACATTGCCAGGATTTTAACAATTTTTGTTGCAGACTCCTTACTGTTTTTACTCTGACGGACAAACTCTCTTTTAGATCATGTCTTATGTAGGACTTATTCTGGATGGGAGTGACCTTTTCATTATTGATCAGCTGATGCACAGGGAAAGTTGCAGGATCTGCATTCCTTTACGATTAACCCTTTGGGAACATCTCAACTAAAATTTTTGTTGCAGAGGATGCCTAATATCTGACTTGCATTTTAGTGCAGACTTCTGGAAAAATCAGTAAGCCAATCACATAAGCAGAAAATGACAACTCTGGGGGGTTCCATGCACCAACTCTGTACAGAATGCCTCGAGGTTGCTGCATTGCATTGAATTTTACAGTACAATATGGCTTGTGTCGCAATTGTATGTGATATATATATACACACTATATTGTCAAAAGTATTGTGACACCTGCCTTTACACGCACATGAACTTTAATGGTATCCCAGTCAGTCTGTAGGGTTCAATATTGCGTTTGCCTACCCTCTGCAGCTATAACAGCTTTAACTCTTCTGGAAAGACTGTCCACAAGGTTTAGAGGTGTGTCTATGGAAATATTTGACCATTCTTCCAAAAGCGCATTTGTGAGGACAGACACTGATGTTGGACAAGAAGACCTACTGTAGCTTGCAGTCTCTGCTCTAATTCATCCCAAAGCTGTTCTATTGGGTTGAGGTCAGGACTCTGTGCAGGTCAGTCAAGTTCCTCCACCCCACACTCGCTCATCCATGTCTTTATGAACCTTGCGTTGTGCACTGGTCCAAATCATTTGGTGGAGGTGGCTTATGGTGTGGGGTTGTGTTTCAGGGGTTGGGCTTGGCCCCTTAGATCCAGTGAAGGGAACTCTTAAGGCATCAGCATAACAAGACATTTTGGACAATTTCACGCTCCCTACTTTGGGCGAACAGTTTGGGGATTGCAATTTGCTGTTCCAACAAAACTGCACCATAGTTTGTGTGTGTGTATATTATATTATATTATATATATATATATATATATATATATACACACACACATATACATACACACTGCTGCTCAAAAAAATTAAAAGGAACACTGAAAGCACATCAGATCTCAATGGGGAAAAATATCATGCTGGATATCTATACTGATATGGACTGGGTAATGGGTTAGAAATGAAAGGAGCCCACATTGTTTAATGGAAATGAAAATTATCAACCTACAGAGGGCTGAACTCAAAGACACACCGAAAATCAAGGTGAAGAAATGATGCAACAGACTAGTCCATTTTGCTGAAATTTCATTGCAGCAACTCAAAATGGTACTTAGTAGTTTGTATGGCCCCCATGTGCTTGTATGCATGCCTGAAAATGTCAGGGCATGCTCATAATGAGACAATGGATAGTGTTCTGAGGTATTTCATCCCAGATCTGGACCAGGGCATCAATGAGCTCCTGAAAAGACCGAGGTGCACTCTAGTGGCGGCGGATGGATTGAAACAAAATGTCCCAGAAGGGTTCTATTGGATTTAGATCAGGTGAGCGTGGGGGCCATTCAATGGTATCAAATCCTTCATCCTCCAGGAACTGGCTGCATACTCTCCCCACATGAGGCCGGGCATTGTCGTGCACCAGGATGAACCCAGGACCCACTGGACCAACGTAGGGTGGTCTGACAATGGGTCCAAGGAGTTCATCCCGATACCTAATGGCAGTCAAGGTGCCATTGTCTAGCCTGTATAGGTCTGTGCATCCCTCCATGGATATGCCTCCCCAGACCATCATTGAACCAACATCAAACTGGTCATGCTGAACAATGTCAAAGGCAGCATAATGTTCTCCATGGCTTCTCCCTTTCATGTCAATCATGTTCTCAGTGCGAACCTGCTCTCATCTGTGAAAAGCACAGAGCGCCAGTGGTGGACCTGCCAATTTTGGTGTTCAATGGAAAATTCCAATCAAGCTCCATGCTGCCGAGCAGTGAGCACAGGGCCTACTAGAGGATGTCAGGCCCTCGGGCCACCCTCATGAAGTCTGTTTCTGATTGTTTGGTCAGAGTCATTTACACCAGCGGCCTGTTGGAGGTCATTGTGCAGGGCTCTGGCAGTGCTCATTCTGTTTCTCCTTGCACAAAGGAGCAGATACAGGTCCTACTGTTGGGTTAAGGACCTTCAATGGCCCTGTCCAGCTCTCCTAGAGTACCTGCCTGTCTCCTGGAATCTCCTCCATGCTCTTGTGACTGTGCTGGGAGACACAACAAACTTTCTGGCAATGGTACGTATTGATGTGCCATCCTGGAGGATTTAGACTGCCTGTGCAACCTCTATAGGGTCCAGGGTATCACCTCATGCTACCAGTAGTGACAGTGACCCTAGCCAAATGCAAAACTAGTTTAAAACAAACAGAAAAGTTGAGTAGGAAAAAAATATGTCAGTGGCCTTGACCTGTAAAACCATATCTGTTTTGAAAGTTGTCTCATTGTTGCTCATCTAGTGCACCTGTTGGTAATTTAATTAACACCAAAGCAGCTTAAACTGGGTTAAGGACCTTCAACGGCCCTGTCCAGCTCTCCTAGAGTACCTGCCTGTCTCCTGGAATCTCCTCCATGCTCTTGTGACTGTTCTAGGAGACAGAAAAAAACCTTCTAGCAATGGCACATATTGATGTGCCACCCTGGAGGAGTTGGACTGCCTGTGCAACCCCTATAGAGTCTAAGTATCACCTCATGCTACCAGTAGTGACACTGACCCTAGCCAAATGCAAAACTAATGACAAACTGTCAGAAAAGTTGAGTAGGAAAAAAAAACATGTCAGTGGCCTTGACCTGTAAAACCATTCCTGGTTTGAAGGTTGTCTCATTGTTGCTCATCTAGTGCATCTGTCAGTAATTTAATAAACACCAAAGCAGCTGAAACTGATTAACAACCCCCTATGCTACTTAACTGACCAAATCAATATCCCAGGAATTTAATTGATGTGATGCTGTAATCTGATTAAAAAGTGTTCCTTTCATTTTCATTTTTTGATCAGTGTGTGTGTGTGTGTGTGTGTATATATATATATATATATATATATATATATATATATATATATATATATATAATTTTCTATTTTTTTTTAATTTTTTTATTTGTGATATTTTTTCCCACAAATGTGCAGTTACCCCTTAAATTCTTGGGTGATAAAAATGGCAGCAGATAGATCCGTTATGATAACAGTCATAGATTACAAGAAAACCTTAATATCACATTCAACAATGGGCAAATTCTAGTTTGAGAAGTTAAATGCAAGGCACACAAAACAACCAAAAATTAAAGCAAATACCCTCTAAATAGTGCTGCCTTTTGCACATTTTTCTGCAAAAGACATATATGCAATTACACACATGCTGCTAATGAACTGCTAGTAACTGTGTTCAGATCTTTTAGGATTTTTTTTTTTTTTGTAGGAAACTGTTGTTGAATATGTCGATATGTGCATATGATGGTGAAAATAATACCAAACAATGGAGGATACATCCTAACCCTGAATATTGCAGAAAATGAAGGCATACTTCAAGGCTAACATAAAAGCCAACATTTGTCATGAAACATATTTATGATGGCCTCAACAGTTGTGTGGTTTCTGGAATGTATATATAGTCTTACTATTGTATTTCTTTGCCATTAGAAGAACAGAGAGGTTTTCATTCACACTTCCCAATCTGCAGCTGTCAATTTGAAGATACTGGAGAGCACGAGCTTGTAGAAACTGTTTAAACATTACTCTGTTCTGACACTACAGACCGAGAAAAAGAGTTTAGCCATATTGTACATAAAGATGCAATAGGATGGACACACATACAGTAGTTAAGGCAAGATTAGAAATAAATAGTTAAACATTCTTGGAGCCTGTAATAGTTAGCATTTAAATGGAAGCTATAGTGTAATTTTATTGAGCACATTTTCAGTTATAACATAATATATTGTCATATCCACGCTTTACATGCCTGCATATTTTTATTTTTCTACTTTTATGTAGAGATTTGTTGCCACTAGAGTCAGTAAAGGTAAGCAACCACTGTTACTCTTCCTAACAACTATTGAAATAAGATAAGTCTTACAATATTTTCATAATTTTCAATGAGCTGGTCGACTCGTAAGCTTGCATTGTGCTATTTTGGCTTTTGCTAAGTTTACAGTCTGTATTCCTTTAAACAACCCCAAAACTTTTAAAGCGTTAACACACACTAATGAGTTTATAAACAATAAAGTAATCTTTATGTGTCTAAAAAACTATTTAAAAAGACTATACATTCATTGTAACCACATTCCTCATGAAAATTCCCTGGCCTGAGGATTTACAAATGCCAGCCCTTTAATAGCTACCAGCTGACACTCTGTGTGCCTGTTAGCTGCCAAACGTGGCTGTTACTGACAACACTTGTCCATACTGACAATCGGAACCAATCAGAGTGGTTCCTAATCATGTGATGACTAGGTCAGATATGACATAATAATCATGTGCAAATTGAGGGCTTTATTCAGAAAATAATGGCTTCAGCCTGCGGTAGCAACTGAATCCTGTGACCTCTGAAAGATTTTACCCCCTTACTGATCAGGGGAATTTTTGCTATTCAGCACTGCATTATTTTAACTGGCGACTGCGTGTGTTTTTTTTTTTTAACCACATAGAGCTTTATTTTGGTGGTAATTGATCACAACCGATCAGCAGGTTTCAGCCTTAAATCATAAGGCGGGATCAACCACAGCGCAGGTCCACAGGGGGCATACACATGCGTGCCCCAATCCCAGAAGAAAGCCAGAAACCAATATTTATGTTGCTAAACCTGCAGCTACCGCTTGGTAACGATAAATCTACTGTGACCGAGCGGCAAGTAGTTAGTACTGTAATTGTCTGATACAATAATAGTAATTAAAAAAAGAACTTCTAATGTAAACAAGGAGCTGGTGAACTCAGTTTACAGTGGAAGGCTGCCAAGTTTCTGCAGGGAAAGAGAAGTGATAAAACTGTCAAGAATTTAACTACAGATAAACAAGGGAGCATTTGTTATGAATGTTGAGGAGAAATTGCTTCAATTCACAGTGCCTACTAGAGGTATACCGAACTGTTCGCCGGCAGACAGTTCCCGGCGAACTTAGCATGTTCGCGTTCGCCGATGCGGGCGAACATATGCGATGTTCGGTCCGCCCCCTATAATACATCATTGAGGCAAACTTTGACCCTGAACTTCACAGTCAGCAGGCACATTTCCAGCCAATCAGCATACCTCCCTCCCACCTCCTATAAATAAGCAAGGGCAGCATCCATCTTAGATCATTCTGAAGCAGTGTGTGTTAGTGAGAGCAGGGAGAGCTGCTGCTGTTAAGCTAGGGACAGTTAGTCAGTGTTCCTGGTCTTGCAGTGTTCTTGGTCCACTACTGCTGTAAGGACAGCATCCTGACTGCACCCCAAAAAGCCCTTCTAAGGGCTGGTATTTGTGTATTTTTATATATATATATATATATATATATATATATATATATAGTGTCCCCAAAAGCCCTTTTAAGGGCTGGTAATTGAGTTTTTCCTTTTTATATATATATATATATATATATATATATATATATATATATATATATATATATATATATATCTATTGTACACTGCAGTTGCCTGCCCGCTGTTTGTGAGAGGCCACAGACCCACCACAGACTGTACTGTGTGCACACCACACTCATTTCGGGTGGCACAGGCACAGTACCTTGCATTTTAAAAAATATTTTTTTTTTCCTCTGTCATAATTGCAGTGAGTGCTGTGTCAGGTCCACAGAGTGCACTGTACCCACTGCAGTGCACTGCCCACCACTGATATATATATATATATATATATATATATATATACGGTGGCACAGCATCTTGTTGCAAATTGAAAAAAATATATATTTTTTATTATTGCCGTTGCCTGGGCTGCCAGTGACTGTCAGGTCCACAGAGTGTACTGTGCCCACTGCAGTGCCACTGCGTGCCCACCCACCACTGATATATAAGGTGGCACAGCAGCTTGCAAGGTAAAAAAATATATATTTTTTTTATAATTGCAGTTGCCTGGGTGCCAGTGACTGTCAGGTCCACAGTGAGTGTACTGTGCCACTGCCCACCCACCACTGATATATAAGGTGGCACAGCAGCTTGCAAAGTAAAAAAATATATATTTTTTTTAGAATTGCAGTTGCCTGGGTGCCAGTGACTGTCAGGTCCACAGAGAGTGTACTGTGCCACTGCCCACCCACCACTGATATATAAGGTGGCACAGCAGCTTGCAAAGTAAAAAAATATATATTTTGTTAATAATTGCAGTTGCCTGGGTGCCAGTGACTGTCAGGTCCACAGAGAGTGTACTGTGCCACTGCCCACCCACCACTGATATATATGGTGGCACAGCAGCTTGCAAAGTAAAAAAATATATATTTTGTTTATAATTGCAGTTGCCTGGGTGCCAGTGACTGTCAGGTCCACAGAGAGTGTACTGTGCCACTGCCCACCCACCACTGATATATAAGGTGGCACAGCAGCTTGCAAAGTAAAAAAATATATATTTTTTTAATAATTGCAGTTGCCTGGGTGCCAGTGACTGTCAGGCCCACAGAGTGTACTGTACCCACTGCCCAACACTCCTATAGGGTGGCACAGCACCTTGCACTCATAGTACAACACATTAAAAAAAAAAATGACAGGCAGAGGCAGGCCACCCCACAAGGGTCATCGTGGTCGTGGTGCTGTGATTTCCTTAGGCCGTAGAATAATGCCCAGTGTTCAGAGGCCACCACAGACCCTGAACTCAAAAAATTCTGAGGACATAGTTGACTGGCTTACACAGGACACCCAATCGTCTACAGCTTCCGCTCGGAACCTTAATGCACCATCCTCCTCCAGCTCAGCTTCGGGCACCTCTCAATTTACCACTCACCAGCCCGCCGGCACCACCACCAACACTAGCACCACAGCCGCTTCACTTGATCCGTCAGAGGAGTTATTTTCACATCAGTTGGAAGAAATAAGTGATGCGCAACTATTAGTGCCAGAGGATGTAGATAACGGGGATATGTCTCAGTCAGGCAGCATTATACACATGGACGTACATTGTGATGATGATGATGATGTTGTACCTGCTGCTGCTGCCTTTGCTGAGTTGTCAAGTGAAGCGGCTGATGATGACGATGTGTCTGTGGATGTCACCTGGGTGCCTGCTCGAAGAGCAGAAGAAGAGGGGGAAAGTTCAGATGGGGAGACAGAGAGGAGGAGGAGGAGACGAGTTGGAAGCAGGGGGAGAAGGTCATCGCAAGGAGCTAGTGGCGCAGTCAGACAGCATGTAGATTCGGCACCCGGGGTCAGCCAGACAGCACGCCAATCAACGCAAGCTGTTGCCACCATTAGAATGCTGTCCTTGCAAAGCTCAGCAGTGTGGCATTTTTTTGTGTGTCTGCCTCTGATATCAGCGATGCCATTTGTAACCTGTGCCAAAAGAAACGGAGTCGTGGGAAGTCCCAACACCCACCTAGGTACAACTGCTTTGCGAAGGCACATGATCTCACATCACAAACGCCTATGGGATCAACACATGAGTAAAAGCAGCACACAAACTGAAAGCCACCATCCTCCTCCTGGTCCAGCATCTTCAGCCACGTCAACCACTGCTGTCCTCCATGCCCCCTATCAACAACCTGCCCCTCCGCCTCTCACCTTCAGCAGTTCCTGCTCACCTGCCCACAGTCAGGTGTCTGTCAAGGAAATGTTTGAGCGTAAGAAGCCAATCTCACAGAGTCACCCCCTTGCCCGGCGTCTGACAGCTGGCTTGTCGGAACTCTTAGCCCACCAGCTTTTACCATACAAGCTGGTGGAGTCTGAGGCCTTCAAAAAATATGTCGCTATTGGGACACCGCAGTGGAAGGTACCCGGCCGAAATTATTTTTCACAAAAGGCAATCCCCAACCTGTACTCTATTGTGGAAAAGGAAATCATGTCACGTCTGGCACACAGTGTTGGGGCAAGGGTCCATCTGACCACTGATAGCTGGTCTGCAAAGCACGGTCAGGGCAGGTATATCACTTACACTGCGCATTGGGTAAACCTGCTGGCGGCTGCCAAGCATGGAATGCGTGGCTCTGCTGCAGAGGAGTTGGTGACACCGCCACGACTTGCAGGCAGGCCTGCTGCCACCTCCTCTACTCCTCCTACTCCATCCTCTTTGCTAACCTCCTCGGCTGAGTCCTCTTCTGCTGTTGCGTCTTGCTCCACACCAACTGCACCCCCCCAGCTACCCAGGGGCTATTCCACATGCCGGATACGACAGTGTCACGCTGTCTTGGGGTTGACTTGCCTGAAAGCAGAGAGTCACACCGGACCAGCACTACTGTCTGCCCTGAACGCACAGGTGGATCAGTGGCTGACCCCGCACCAACTGGAGATCGGCAAAGTGGTGTGTGACAACGGAAGCAATTTGTTGGCGGCATTGAATTTGGGCAAGTTGCCACATGTGCCGTGCATGGCACATGTGTTAAATCTGATTGTGCAACGCTTTGTGCAGAAGTACCCAGGCTTACAGGACGTCCTCAAGCAGGCCAGGAAGGTGTGTGGCCATTTCAGGCGTTCCTACACGGCCATGGCGCACTTTGCAGATATTCAGCGGCGAAACAACATGCCAGTGAGGCGCTTGATTTGCGACAGCCCGACACATTGGAATTCAACACTGCTAATGTTCGACCACCTGCTCCAACAAGAAAAAGCGGTCAACGAGTATTTGTATGACCGGGGTGCTAGGACAGCCTCTGCGGAGCTGGGTATTTTTTTGCCACGTTACTGGACGCTCATGCGCAATGCCTGTAGGCTCATGCGTCCTTTTGAGGAGGTGACAAACCTAGTCAGTCGCACCGAAGGCACCATCAGCGACATCATCCCATTTGTTTTTTTCCTGGAGCGTGCCCTGCGAAGAGTGCTGGATCAGGCCGTAGATGAGCATGAAGAGGAAGAGGAAGAGTTGTGGTCACCATCACCACCACCAGAAACAGCCTTACCATCGCTTGCTGGACCTGCGGCAACACTGGAAGAGGAGTCTGAGGAAGAGGAGTCAGAGGAGGAATGTGGCTTTGAGGAGGAGGAACACCAACCACAGCAGGCATCCCAGGGTGCTCGTTGTCACCTATCTGGTACCCGTGGTGTTGTACGTGGCTGGGGGGGAAGAACACACCTTCAATGACATCAGTGAGGATGAGGAATAGGACATGAGTAGCTTGGCATCCAACCTTGTGCAAATGGGGTCTTTCATGCTGTCATGCCTGTTGAGGGACCCTCGTATAAAAAGGCTGAAGGAGAACGACCTGTACTGGTTGGCCACGCTACTAGACCCCCGGTATAAGCAGAAAGTCTCTGATATGTTACCTAATTACCGGCAGGCGCAAAGGATGCAGCAGCTACAAAATAAGTTGAAAAGTATGCTTTACACAGCATATAAGGGTGATGTCACAGCACAACGGGAATCCAACAGGGGAAGAGGTGAAAGTAATCCTCCTCCTACCACCACAACCACGCCGGCAAGGACAGGACGCTTTACAGACGTCTTGTTGATGGAGGACATGCGGAGCTTTTTTAGTCCTACGCATCGCCACAGCCCTTCGGGGTCCACCCTCAGAGAACGACTCGACCGACAAGTAGCAGACTACCTTGCCTTAACTGCAGATATCGACACTCTGAGGAGCGATGAACCCCTTGACTACTGGGTGTGCAGGCTTGACCTGTGGCCTGAGCTATCCCAATTTGCCATTGAACTTCTGGCCTGCCCCGCTTCAAGTGTGCTGTCAGAAAGGACCTTCAGCGCAGCAGGAGGTATTGTCACTGAGAAGAGAAGTCGCCTAGGTCAAAAAAGTCTTGATTACCTCACGTTTATTAAGATGAATGAGGCATGGATCCCGAAGGGACTGACAGTGGGGGATGCATTTGACTAAAAAAGGCCTGGTGATGACTGAGATGCCTTGGGCTAAAAATTGTCCACACGCTGCTGTATTTAATCATTCTCTGCATGCCGGATGACTTACGTGACGTCTCCGCCACCAACTACGGTTCAAGCTGCAATGTTTTAGTGCACTTTCTGCCTTGAAAACCTCAATTTTTCAGGCCGCTGCTAAAGCAGCGGCTGCAACAATACCTGCTTTTTCATGCATGTGTACATGCCTAATTTTTCTGGCCTCTGGTGCTACACTGTGGCTGCAAAAAAACAAAAAACAAAAAAAAGGCACATACATGTGTCAATTCCCCTTTGTGATCGTTACCTTGTCGTGGTGAAGGGGCTTGCGTATCACAATGAAGCGATCACCTCTAGGAGTGTGTTGGCACACCCCAGATGATAAGGTCGTTGCTTCTTTGTGAACAGACCAAAAGCGATCCGCGGGATAATTTTTTCATAGAAAAAACATTCATTTTCTTTCATTCTTTCTGCGGAGCTGGGTATTTTTTGGCCGCGTTACTGAATGCTCATGAACAATGGCTGTAGGCTCATGCGTCCTTTTGCGGAGGTGACAAACCTGGTGGTCAGTCGAACCCAAGGCAACATCATCGACCTCATCCCATATGCGTTTTTTCTGGAGCGTGCCCTGCGAAGAGTACTGGATCAGGCTGTAGATGAGCATGAAGAGGAAGAGTTGTGGTCCCCAACTCCCCATCACCACCAGAAGCAGCCTTGTCGTTGTCAATTGCTGGACCTGTGGCAACGCAGAGAGAGGAGTCTGAAGAAGAGAAGTCAGAGGAGGAAGGTGGCTTTGAGGAGGTGGAATACCAGCCACAGCAGGCGTCCCAGGGGGCTTGTTGTCACCTTTCGGGGACCCTTGGTGTTGTACGTGGCTGGGTGGAGGAAGAGACCTTCAATGATGTCAGTGAGGACAAGGAACGGGACATGGCTAGCTTGGTATCCAACCTTGTGCAAATGGGGAGTTTGCGGTTGTGCAAATGGACTGACTGACTGACTGTTAAACGGGGAGTTTGGTCTGTCAGAGTTTGGTCTGTCACTGTGAAGCGGGCGACGGGCGTAACCCTTACACTACTTGACCGATAAAACATCATACCTGATCGTATTCACACACTGGTTGTTTTAAAGCACGTTATTCCAAACAATTTAGGAATGTTAGGTGATTTATGCCCTTTATGGATCAAAACCCGACTCTGCGTCAACTACGTAATTTTCCACGGGAGTTTTGCCATGGATCCCCCTCCGGCATGCCACAGTCCAGGTGTTAGTCCCCTTGAAACAACTTTTCCATCACTATTGTGGCCAGAAAGAGTCCCTGTGTGTTTTAAAATTCGCCTGCCTATTGAAGTCTATGGCGGTTCACCCGGTTCGTGAACATTTGCCGATGTTCGCTTTCGCCGTTCGCGAACGGCGAATTTTAGGTTTGCGACATCACTAGTGCCTACAGCTACAGCAGTAAGCGTTTATTTATTCCTTACTAATAATATACAGTATCAATACATGAAGGTTTATAGTCAATTTTTGGATGGTGTTTTAAGTTACATTTTTCAATGCAAGCTGACTATTGGAATGTGACTAGAAATATACTTTAATGTGATTTGACCTACAAGATCAGCCTACAGTAAAATTTAGTAACAAATCTCCAAAGTTGCAATTTATTGGAAAAGTGTGATACGGTTGTACAGTAAGGAGTAATTGAAATCAGCAAGTGTGATGAACTAACATTCCTATCTCTGTTTTAAAATGAGAAAAACAGCTCATTTGCAGTCCTATGTCTTATGCAATGAAATATTTTGCATGTCTGACAACCCTTTTCACTACATTACGCCAATAGATATCACAGGAGAGCATGGGGGGTGGAAGGACACCTACTGTATATTACATCATAGGAGACAGATCTGCTCAGTTATATGGGAAGGAAACAAGTAGTGGCCACAACAACAAAAAAAAATCTTCCTTGCATTCCTAGCTGCTAGAGGGATAAAGGTTTTTCACTCAGGGAGTTGTTTTCTGAAACAATATTTATTTCTGAAACAGAATTTAGTTGTAGCACAGTGAGCTTACTTTTTTTAACTAGTTTAGGAGATACAAAATACTTCTTTTTGTTGCCCTTAATTAACCACTTTGTTATCAAAATTCATACAAGCTTAGATATACAAATTTAGAAGTTTCAGTATGGGTCAGTTAACTTTACTAATTCTTTGATTAAAATATAACTAAAGGCAAAACCTTTTTTTTTTAGTTTTGGATAGAGTGGAGAGGGATTAGAACACCTGTCAGTTTTTGTTGTCTGTGTCCCCGTTCAGGAGATTCTCCCTCTCTATTTGCCCCGTTTACCATTAGCACTGAAAGTGAAAGTAAAAGAAAATCCCAAATTTTGGGTTGTTTTTCCTCCCTCTTCCTGTTTGGTTAAGGGACAGAAAGTTAAGGGAAATTTCCGCAATGGAACACAGATGGGGCAAAATAAATCTGACAGGAGTTATAACTAGTGACCGACCGATTATCGGCAAAGCCTATATATCGACGGCCGATCTGCACTTTCCCCGATATATCGGAAAAGTGACCGATATTGCCGATATTTCGGGAAAGTGCTTGTACCGGAGTGATGCCTGCAGCTAGAGGCATCCCCTCGGTACTGGCGTCCATAGCCAACGGTCGGCTGTCTTGTAATGACAACTGATGCGGCTGAGAAGCCGCTCGGCTGTCATTACAAGGAGCGGGAGGGGACGTCCCCCCCTCCCGCCGCCTTCCACAGCTCGCCAGGCAACCAGCCTTGCGCGGCCACTAAGACCCGATCAAGGCCACATTTGGCTCGGATCAGGTCTCTATGTAAAAACTCAGAAGTGATGTCATGACATCACTTCCGGGGACTCGGCGCCAGATTAAAAAGAAAAATGACAGCATTCAAAATAGCCAAACTTGGCGTTTTGAATGCTTTTAAGTGCAGAGTAGGGGGTTGGGGTCTTTTAGACCCCCAGATCTCTCCACAAGAGTACCTGTCAAGTGCTAAAAAAAAAAAAAAAATTAAATGTACGAAAATATCGGCCGATACCGATATACAATGGCCAAAATATCGGTATCGGCAACAAAAAATGATATCGGTCAATCACTAGTTATAACCTTCCTTGGCTCTATGCAAAATGAAGAAAAAAAAAATGTTTTGCCTATAGTTCTACTTTAATTTATAATTTTGAAATTCAGTCGCAGAACTAGGAAAATGCACTGGTGCTTATTCCTTGTTCTATGCTGCAGGGATAATCAGTGTTGGATTAGAAAACACACTTGCCAAACATGTGATCTTTCATTATTTTGATCTCAAAGAATCTTTACACGTACTAGTGAATTGGAATTGGTCACTTGGTCATCAATTAAATATGCAATATAGACATGTAAATAAACACTAAAGACTTACTTGTTCTCCTGTAGCAACTCCTATCCCGTGTGGAGCTAAAGACTAAATTAGAAATAACACCATTATGAAATATGTTCATTTACTGCATGTATTTTGATTAGCTAAGTATTATTTTACAAGGTGTAAGTATTAGGTAAAGAATCTGAGTTTGATATTTTAACATAGAATAGATATTTTTAAGCTTGAAGTGGCTATAAACCCTTACTTATACACAGTGAAGTGACTAGTCCTAGGTGATATACAGGGATGAACCAAATCCTCCTACATAAGAATTTTCTTCAGCTCTCACAGCAAGGGGCAGGGATCTGACATAATACACACAGCAAAGCTAGAGTTTCCTGATATGTGAGTGGTGGGAAGGGAAGCACCCTGCTCTACACAGGCTTACAGGCTCATAGAAAAACACACAGAGCTGAGGATGTCCTCCCTAAATCCTCAACCAAACCATATGAAACTAGCATTCTGAAAATCAGTAATCGTATAGTCACATTTCCACTATCCCAACACACATATCAGTGCTCAGGCCTAGTAACAAGACTTCCAAGCAACAAACACGACACTGTGTGCCTATTGTTTTTATAGCCAGAAGTGAGGTTTTCTAGGGATTTCAATGAAACTCTGGGGAGACCAACTGTAACAGTAAAGGGGTGAAGTTATAGCACTTTTTCCTATACTACAGCAGCCTTAAGCTAGGTTGCTGCACTACACAGCCGATGTATTTTTAAAGTTTTAACTTTTTCACAATGCCTTGGCATCATATATCCATAATGTTAGGTTAGTTCGAATAACTGTTTTTATTTGAAGAAAAAAATGGTACCTTGGAGATTGTTGCATGGCCAAGTATATCATCCGGGGATGTGGGCTCCTCAATCCAGAGAGGTTTGAAAACAGCTAACTCTTTCACCCATGAAATGGCTTCATTCACTTCCCACCTCTGGTTTGCATCCAGCATCTAAAAAAAATGATATTGATTCAATTCAGCATCAAGTTTGATTTTTGGCTTTTCTAGTTATGGAATGGGTTTAGGAGGGTTAAACAGGAACTAATTCTAAAAATAAAATAAAATGTAATCGCAGGTAGAATTTTTTGGTGGAAGATACGTTACAAGTCTTTTACCAAACTCCTATCAAAATTTGACACTGCGTTCGTTGCCTGAGGCACAAAGACAGTGTAGTATATGCTCCTGGCTCACTCCTGGCATCCTGCACATTCAGGAGTTAGATCATCACCAGCCATCCAATGGCCAAAGAGGGAAGACTCCAGACCTGGAAGAAGACAGGGTGAAGATGGCAGAAGCAGTGGACAAAGCGATCAAGGGTAACATGGACTGGTCTTTGCTGAAGGTCACACTAGGACATGAGTCTGTCATAATATGCATACTTGGATAATATGGCAAAAGCTTGAGAGCATGCTGTACATTTAGCTCTGCTTTAATTCAGCCCAGTGTGTCTCTCAACAGCCAGATATTTTGCATTTATAAGCTAATAACTTTCTTACAGTATATGGTCATCACTCATCTGATCTAATAAACTTACTCCAAGATGCAGAACTACAGTTTTCACAGAGAGAAACTTTTTAGCTCGGACTTTCTTCACATAAGACTTTCTATATGTAGAAGAAAGCAAGATGCTGTGTTTATTAAAAAATCCTCTCTTGTATCACAAAGAGTTCTCAGACCACCAGACTGATTAAATATTGTCAGGTAGACTGTGCTCCCAGCACACATTTCATTATCAACACTTCATTTTTATTTGTAACTGGAGTGTACCTGCAAAAATTATGCTGCCAGAGAAGTCAGCACTCCTTACCCTCATGTATGTAGAGTAGAGTAGAGTAGAGTTCTAGGTTTGTCCCAAGCATGTTTGAAGCCATTTACAGCATTGACTGCCTCACTACCTCTGCTGGAAGTTTTTTCTAAGCATAAACTACGCTTTTAGTAAAATAATACTTTCTAAGATTCGTTTTGAACATTCCTCCTGTCAGTTTGAGGTCATGTCCCCGTGTTCTTGATTTTGGTTTTATATTGAAAATACTGCCCTCCTGAACCTTGTTTACACCCTTGATGTATTTAAAGGTTTCAGTCATGTCTCCCCGTTCCCTTCTTTCCTCCAGACTGTACATAATAAGTTCCTGAAGTCGCTCTCGATATGTTTTATCCTCCAGACCTTTCACCGTTTTTGTTACTCCACTTTGGACTCATTCTAGTTTTTTAATATCTTTTTGTAAGCGAGGTCTCTAGAACTGGACACAGTATTCTAAATGATGTCTCAATAAAGATCTTTATAGAGGAATCAGCTGGGGATCCCTCTAGTGATGCATCCTTGAATTGTATTTGTTTTCCCCACTGGCTGGTCACACTGTTTGATTATTTTGCAATCATTTGAAATAAGTACCCCCAAATCTTTTTCCTCTGTAGTGCTAGCCAAGTAAAGTTAAGTGTTATGACAGCCAGGCAGACAGCACTTTCAGGAGGAGAAATCAGAAACAGTAGCCATATACATGGGTGAAAGTCAGTTGTACCTTTCAGCAGGGCTAGGACAAGGGGTGGGCAGGAGGGGCGTCTACACTGGGCACAACAGTTTATTGCAAGGACGGGGGCACCCTGACACTAACCTTGCAGAGAAGGGGGGGGGGCGCAGTTTGGCATCTTTACCCTGGGTGCTGGATGACCTTGTCCCGGCACTGCTTTTAAGTAGCAGAAAACTATATTCTTCAATACCCAGCTTTAGGAATCCTATAAAGGTAGTTTACAATATATGAGCATTATATAAATGGTTAAAATATATTTTGTTTACTTACCAATTTTTTGTCAGGCCCAATCATTTCTCTAATAAGTTTACACCTTCTAATATCATCTTGTAAATCTGCCCCTACTTTCACTTTAAATCTAAAAATAATAAAATGAATAATACAGAACATAAATATATATAATTACTGTAGCAGGTGGATATCATTGTTAATGCTACTTCTAAAATCTGCTGGCATCATAATGAACAGAAGCCAATATTACATATCCAGACATAAAGGACAACCATATACTCAGAATATACATGTATTTCTGATATGTTTACCTGTCAGCACTAGTTGTATGCCCACTTAAACAGGAATGGCAAAAAACCCCCCCAAAAAACGTAGGTTTCTGTGTATAAAACTTCTGCTGTTAGAATGTGTCAATCATTTGCACAGGCACAACAAATCTTCATATAATAAATTTGCTCCCTATGATCGGAAGTACAATCTAGTGAAATGCTTCAGTCAGAAAAATACAAAATTATTGCCACTAGATGGCAATGACAACCCTAGGAAATTAACATAATAAGCAAATTAAGGCAAAGATTTCTTGCAAATGATTGACACATTCACATAAGGAATGTTTTATACATTGACCCCTTAGTGTCAGTGTCTAGGTAGATAGCAATGCTGCTTAGAAAACCTGGGGACCCCAGTTTAATCTCCTCAAGGTTTATTTATAAGGAGTTTATGGTTTTCTGCATGCTTGTGATAGTTTCCTTAAAACGTTTGTTGACCTAAAAAAAAAAAAAATTGATCCTGCTCCTCTAAAGCATCTTATATAGCACAGTGCTTGTGCTGTGTAAGTTGCCCCCCTGTAACACCTGAAAAACCTAGCTGATCCTGCCAGTTTCTGCTCTCCCCCCTGTAAGCTGACCATGGTATATCATGGCTGCTAAGCCCTGACACCGTGGTCAGTTTAGGTGCCTCTGTCAGACGCTGCTATCTGCAACTCTCCTGTGTCCTCCTTCCCCCTGGCTTACGTGATCCCCTGGCTTTCATAATACTAAGTGTCCTGTATGTGTGCTTTATTAAAAAAAAAAGCCGTACTATAACTGATTTAAAAGCGCCGCTTGGCGGTCACATGACTGGCTGGCTCTATCTCTTCTCCTACCAACTGCAGTCAGTGGGGGAATCTCAGCCCCTTCCACTGTACCTGTCAGATCAGGAGAGAGGAGAGCCAGCCAGTCACGTGAGCGCCGCTATTAAATCAGGTATAGAATGGCTTTTTTTTTTTTTTTTTTATAAAGCACACATACAGGACGCTTAGTAAAAATCACGCAATCCCCTGGCTTTCATAACACTAAGTGGGTTTACAACCACTTTATCTTTTTTTACTTGTGCATTGATCCATACCCATCATAAGGCTAACTCCAGACAAATCTTTTTTTTTGTTTTGGATAGAGTGGGGAAGGGTTACAACTTCCCTTAGGTTTTCAGTGTTGTTTGTTGTACAAACTTCTCCATACATCCTGTCCCCTTGTCACCCCAACTGGAAGTAGAAGTCATTTACAGAGAATAAACTAAATTTTAGTATAGAGTGGAAGGGGTGAGATCGTTTTAGGGATTTTATTGCGGTTTGTGGCCATATTGGGACACTGTAATTAAAAATTGACAGAGGTTTAACTCTTCTCTAATCTATCAAAATCCAAAGAAAAAAGGTTTTGACTGGAGCTGAAATTAAAATTGGACATAAACTGATGTACCGTAAATGAATATAAAATGCTAACATTCTATATACATAGGAAAACCCCTTAATAGCTGGGAACTGTCAAACTCCCAAAATGTTTAACGTTATCTAGAACATACAGATTTATATAGAAAAAAATATTTAAATAAATACCTCGTCCACCCTTCCTTGAGTGCATCTGTACACAACTAGAATATAACAACAAATGTTAGAATGAAACCTATACAACCAGTGCTTTAAAAAAAAAAAAAAAAAACAATGACCTGTAATTAAAGATAACATAAAAACATTTATATATAATGTACCAACATTTTATTTTATCTGGTAAAAAAGATACCCGCATGGTATATCCCTGCAGCGTAGGGGAAATTGCACCGTATTTGAACAGACTGGTGTGGTCCATAAACTAAAGTCTAGAAGATGTCTAAAATAATGGCGTTCTCCCAGCACCTTTCTCTAGTGCTGAACAGAAGACTTTTTAGGCAGCACTGTAGGATGCCTTGATATCTTCAAGAAGAATGCAGGGTCCCGCTTAGTTTTTTGTGTAGCCTATAGGGATAAGGGCAACTAAAAAAAAATCTTCTAACCAGTTTCTAGTATAATCAGAAAACCAGCTATACCACGATGTGTCTCAGTGTCTCAGGGACCACTGGACTGGTTCCTGTATTTAAAAAAGCTGCAAAAAACAGGTTCACTGATAAATATCTTTTTTAGCAATATTACGGTCATATGTCAAGTGGTTATTTGATGTGCAGATCAGATAAATGTCCATTGTTCTGCACATATCATCAGTTAACAAAATCTATTTTATCTCCTATTAACTTGTAGTTAACACCTAATAAACCTAAATAACAATGTCCTTAAGTTCCTTTTCTTCTCCCCTTAGATCAGGCATGTCCAACCTGCGGCCCGAGGGCCGCATGAGGCCAGGAACCTCAGGCAATGCGGCCCACTGCCCCCTGACAATTTTTTTTTTCTGGGGAGGAGGGAAGTCAGGTCGGGTGCACGGCCACAGCAGCTTCCAACTAACGGTAGGCAGAGGCTGCCTCAGAGGGGGGAGGAGAACATGTGCAGTGTTTCTGACTCCTACCACCATGACCACTTCAAATCACTGAAGTGGTCTTGTTAGTTAGAGTGTTCCTTTATTATCGCTCAGAAGAAGTAAACCTCTGTATACTGATTACATTTCATTTTATCATCCTCTAGTTGTGTTAAATCAGTGTGAGGGGCGCGGTGGCGCGGGAAGGGCGCGGCGGCATTTTATTACTTATATACCTTAACTATAGTATATATTTAATATGCGGCCCAAGAAAATTTCTCTACACTCAATGTGGCCCAGAGAAGCAAAAAGGTTGGACACCCATGCCTTAGATACTGTATGTTAATGCTTTTTTTTTTATATCTATTTTTTTAAACTAGTTATATGTAAAGTTACATATCAATGATCAAACAATATTGTTTCTTTTTTAATTACACACTATAACAAAAACAAAAATAAAATAACAAAAATCCTTTATTTCATTGTAAATCATTTTGAATGACCAGTACCAGCTACATATTAATAATGTAATTTTAAATAGGACAAATTACAGAATTAAATATGCATTTGAAATAATTCATGCAAAATATATACATCTATGCATTTAACAGAATACATACAAATATTTTCATAAGCCCCAAATAAATTATTAATTGATGTCACCCTTATTGCCAAGCCAAAATAATGGTGGCTGTCTGCTATGTTGATATGACAGTACTCATTAGGCAAGTGTGTCAGGTGGAAAGGGGCCATAAAACAGCGTGGGACACCCCCATAGTAAAATACAATGAAGTTGTTGAACTGCAAAGGGCTCATCTGCACCACCCCCAAAACTGAGTTGGAAAAATAGGAGAGGTTTATGCCTAACTCATCCGCTACTGATAATCCCTTGAGCCCTGTAAAATATTAAATGGTTAAAATGTTACCAGTATAAATAAGAGAGGGAAAAAAAAGAAAAGAAATAAAAATATAAGCACTACTAGAAAGAAACAACAATATCAAAAATGTAAAAGGTTTACGATTCATATACGCTATCTTGGCAATACTTCCACACTTCCTCCTGTATTACCCAGTAGAACCAGGATGGTGTTTTGAAGGTACACCTTTTTGTGCCCTGTTTTCTTTTTTCAAATTTCAGCTTGATGCTGTCAAGAATAAGGGTTAGTATCAAAAAAATACAAGTGAGATACCCACTTGTTGCTATAGATTAATGAGATTTTAGCTCGTAGTTTTGATGCACCAGGCTTTTAAAAAAAAAAAAAGAAAAGAGAAAAAAAATATGAAACAGCAAATTTGAACCAGGGGAAGAGTAATACAGGTACTCCTCACTTAACGATCAGGTTCTGTTCCCGCTACCAGGTCATTAAAAGAGGAGCCACAAGTAATTCATATTTTAAGCATTCCTAACTACAATACTGTACTGTATTCTGGAAAAAAAAGTCTAAACACAAAACTCCAACTCAATAAAGTTGTTTTGATTTGCATAAGTACAGAACACAAAAATATAAACAACAATAATCCTGTATAGTACTGTACAGGATATAATGATGTACAGTGCCCAAAAAACGTACAGTAGACATTTAGAGTAACATTTTAGTCATCATCAAATCATCAAACTGGTAGAGGTAGCTTGCAAGAAGAATTCTTTTAAGGTGCTCTGCTTTGTAATTTTCTTTTTTTTTTGTCATACATTTCAGGGTTACATCACAAGAGTTCCTTCATCTGCCGTTCCACACACTTTCAACATATGTTTCCTCAAACCCTTAGCCATTGTTCATAAAACCCTTTTTTTTCCATATACCCTGCATACACTTTTCTGTTACTTTCTCCCAAGCCGATGCAATGCTTTTTATGCAGTGTAAAATGTTGTAAGCTTTCCAAAAACCACAAAAGGGTAACTTCATCATTTTCAGTTGCTGCTACAGCTTTGGAAAAGGTGGTGTGCAAATAGTAGGCCTTGAATGTTGCTATTGCACCCTGATCCATGGGTTGTAGAATAGCAGTTTTGTTTTTTAGGCAGATACCACCTTTACATCTGGATGTAGGTCATCAAGATGCTGGGGGTGGCCTGGGGCATTGCCAAGCAGGAGGATAATTTTAAAGGGAACACCCTTTGTAGACAATAATGCTTGACTGAGGGTATTAAACAACTGATGAACCAGTCATCAAATAAAGCTGATGTCATCCATGCTTTGTTATTTTTATACGATAATAAACAGTCAGTGCGTGCTAACTAACCTGCTTCAATGCACATAGGTTCTGTGAACAATAAACGAGAAGAGGCTTTAACTTAAACCCAGCAACATTTCCTCCCAACAACAATGTGACCCTGTCTTTAAAAGCCTCAACACCGGGCATTGTTTTAACGTCTTTGTGTATGTAGGACCTTTCAGCATTTTTTCCCAAAAAAGTTAATTTTCATCCATGTTAAATATCTGCTCTGGACAGAAGCCACCTTTTTCGATGATTTTTATCAAATTCAACCACAAATTTTTTCAGCTTCTTCCACATCTGCACTTGCAGCCTCACCACTGATACTCCGATTTTGGAGGTTGAATCTCCCATGCAACCTTTGAAACCATCCATGACTTGCTGTAAATGTTTGTCGATTCTTCTCCTTTGTGCACTTTCAAATTCTCAAAAATACTGCGTCCTTTGGTTTGAATCAATAAAAAACTCATTGTCATTCTTTTTTCTATTTGGTCATCAATCCATACCGCCAGCAATTTCTAGTTATTATGGCTTGATACCCTGTCGATGCTTTTACTGCCTCTTTCATTCTATCCTTATCCCTTAGGAATGTTGAAATGGTAGAAAGTGCAAGTTCCAATTCACTTGCTATTTCTTTAACTTTCTTGCCAGCCTCATAGTCCTTAATGATTTTTATTTTCATATCAAGATCAATAGGTTTTCCTTTTTTTAGAGCATTTTCTGCAGGTGCACGCACGCTTTTTTTCTTTTCGAACATGGTGTGGGCAATACCTGTACAGTACAAGAACACATTACATTACTGTAAGTAAAGACATAAAATGGTAGAAAGAACGCTGGAAGGGGCATTGAGGAGCATCGAGTACAGTACAGTACATACCTGTAAAACAGCAGGCCGGGAGTGAGAACGAGGCTGATGCAGAGTGATGACATGACGTCCTGCACTGGTCGGGAGAGCTGGTCGTAAGTCCGAGCGGTCGTTAAACGGGTAAGTGGTTAAATGAGGAGTATCTGTATAGTAGATTGGGCTAATAACCAGTGAAGTGGATTTTTAATCTTTTACTCATCTTCCATTAATTCAGAAGTTATTTTGGGGATTGCAATAAACCATTCTACAATGGCCACGTTAAAAATAATGAAGAACATACATGCAAACCAAGGAACAAATAGATTATTCCCATATCATTAACTCAAACCTTTTTTAGCTGTTCATCTGGATAGCCTAACCAGGCACATGATGTGGTATATGCAGGGTATCCATTCTTTAACATGTACTGCTCTAATAACAAATAAAACATAATCTTTGTTACTTTATATACTGGTACATTTTTTATTTATCGTTATAATATTTTATTTCATGTTCTATGATTTATATTTGTTTATTTATCAAAAAACCGAAATAACGGAGGGTTGGTACTTTACATGAGAAACATGACAAGGCTGGCCGGACAATAGTGACACATTTATTGGTACATACAAATATGCAAACATAGCATGTACAATATGTAAAAACCAAGAGAGTAAAGAAGCTGGTAGGTGGTCCCCAAATTCAGGTTCATAGAAACCAGCATGGCAAAATACTAAAAGGTGGGAGGTAGTTGAGTGCAATCATTACATCAGCAGACTCGATGCGTTTTGTGGACTAGAGTTTTCTGTAACATTATACTCAGCATGTGCGGCTTTTTGGTTATATCAAGGGCTGCATTTGTGATCCCCTTTATCAAGAAAGTTGGCCACAAAACTGTTACTCAGAGAATCTTCACAGACCCCCTTAGGTATCTAGCCAAATGGGAAAAAGACCTCCAAGTATGCTGGACCCCCGGCAGAACACAGAAAGATCTTGACCCTCTCATTTAAATCACCTATATGCAATACATTTCAAGAATTGTGGTATAAAATCTTAACCTAGTGGTACAGCAACCCAACACTACTGCACTGCATTTATCCCTCTGTGCATGAAATGTGTTGGAGGTGTGGTGCTGAGAGAGGGGACATCTTACATCTATTCTGGTCATGTCCGTTTCTTGGTACTTTTTGGAACGCAAACATTTACTGACTGGACATTAACAGTCACACCTTTCTTTTACATATTGCACCACAATGAAGTACCACTGTCCACATATAGAAAAAAAATAAATTTGTGGTGAGGCACCTAGTTAACGCTGCCTGGGCGTGTATTCTGCTTTTATGAAAGTTGGTGCATTTACCTACTCTACAGCAATAGATTCTTAAAGTGGACAACACTAAGGAAATGGAAGGTCTGACTAGCGCGCTCAAAGCTACAACTGAAAGGTTTACTAACACGTGGCTCTATTGACTTATATTTCTAAGTGTACTATTATTACTCCTCCTGCTGGTGGTGCTGCCTCCCCTGCCCCCTTCCTTCCCCCCCCCCTTAATTTTTTTCTCCTTTTCTCTCTCCCTGTTTCTTTAGCTTACATTTCTCTTATTGTCCATCCCGTATACCCTTCCACACTGCATTGGGTTTCATGACAGGCTATTGATTAACGAACGGTTAATTCTCTTGCAGTTTGTTAGGCTATGCTTTTGGCCCAAGATTGGTTTATGTTGTACCTATGTTGAATACTCTAGATCTAGATTTATAGTGGTATCCTATTGGTCCCCTTTCTAAAATTGTACGTGAATGGTTAGGTCTATGTATCTTGTGTATTTCTATGTTTTCTGCTTATTGTAACTGTGAAAACTTTCTATAAATAAAAAATGCATCCAAAAAAAAGTTGGTCATCACTATGATAGAGTGTCATAGCAGCACCACAGGGAAATAGAGTGTATTGTGACAAATATAGATCATAAACATATGTGCAAGTGCACATAACAGCTTGGTATGGTTAGCGATTTACCTCTGCTTTCTTGTTCTTGTTTTCCATTTTGAAGTATTTCTGCAAAACATTATTGCATATAAAATATCCCCAGTGTGGAAAATATAATCATTTCATATTGTGACCCTGGTGTAAAAATGTGGCCTACCAAGAGCTTCTTTCTCTGTCAGTGCATCTGTTATGTATCTGAAATCAATGCAAGATACCAGCTGCTCTGGAGTCTGTTGGATATAAAAGGAAAAAAAAAACACATTACCATTAACCTATAGTTGCAGATTAAGAAGAATGAAACAGTCTATTACAAAGTTAAAAAAGCTCTATGATATGTTTTTAAGCCGAACCACAGGCCGATACAAAACACATACATTCATGCACTTCTGTATCAATAAAAATTTAAAATGTATTTTAAGCACCTGAATTTTATTTGGTACCACCCTTTTGCAGTCTTTGTACAGTAGAGCTCAGAGTGAGAAAAGAAGAAACAGCCCAATCAGTTCATGTGCTGACAAAAAGCATGCTGAAGAGGAGAAAGTAGAGAGCCAAACTCATCACTGTGCAATTTCTCCTTTTCTGTCCAGTCATAGGCATTGTAGCAGAATTGGGTTGAATGATATGGACTCTCATTCAACTCAAAAGAGTGGGAACATATTGGGGTATAAAAGAAGTACTTCAGTGTACAGTTCTGGACTGAAGGGGAGTATTGCTGAAAAAGCATTCATTTGGTCTTTTAATTACCTTTTCTTTTGTTTTTCCTGCTTTAAAGCGGTAGTAAAGTCTTGCTTCTTATTTTAAAAAAATGTGTCCCCTGACAGCTTTAAGCCATAATATACTAGTATGCATTGCATAATAGCACATTATGACAGACTTCCCTACGAAACAGAACCCTCAAGTGTTGCACTGTCACGGGTCTACCGCATGCTCGCACAGAGCAGGCCGTAAATGTGGTCTGAGCTGCACATTTGCGAAGCTTCTATCTAAGGCTTCTCACAAAGGAGAATGCAGTTCATGAGTGTGGTGTGGGTTAGCGTCAGGGATCGACCGATTATTGTCAAAGCCGATATATTGAGGGCCGATCTGCACTTTCCCCAAAATATCGGAATCGGCCACCAAGGTGACCGATATTGCCGATATTTCGGGAAAGTGCTTGTACCGGAGTGATGCCTGCAGCTAGAGGCATCACCCCGGTACCGCCGTCCATAGCCAAAGATCGGCTGTCTTGTAATGACAACCCGATGCGGCTGAGAAGCCGCTCGGCTGTCATTACAAGGAACCTTCCGCGGCTCGCCCAGGTTTCCCGTCCCACCGCGAGACCCGGGCAACCAGCCTGCAAGGCCGCCTAAGACCCGATCAAAGATGCATTTGGCTCTGATCGAGTCTCCATGCAAAAACCCCGAAGTGATATCATGACTTCACTTCCGGGTACTGGCGCCAGATTAAAATAATTACAGCATTCAAAACAGCCAAACTTGGCGTTTTGAATGCTTTTAAGTGCAGAGGAGGAGTTTGGGGTCTTTTAGACCCCCAGATCCCTCCACAAGAGTACGTGTCAAAAAAAAATAAAAAATTTTAAATGTACGAAAATATCGTCCCATATCGGCCAATACCGATATGCATTGACCAAAATATCGGTATCGGCAACAAAAAAACAATATCGGTCGATCACTAGTTAGCGGCAGCGCCCCCATGGACTAATTAAAACTGAACTTCAGACAGATATTACAAATGTAATATAGTTATGTAATCACTAAATAGTAACTGTATTTGTATACAGTATATCAGCATAAGTACCAAAATGTGTCTTGCTAACAGCCTTTTGTAGTCCCTTGCATATAAGCATTCAGGTAATATCAGAACAATGTCCACTTGTCAGGCGTATGAAGCACAGGAATAACCACATCAGCAACAGCTCCTTTATTGTCTAGTCAAAAGCTGTGATTGGCCCAGGACTAAGCTGAACTGCTTAACCGCAGTGTGGTCTACAGTAGTAAACATACCTATAATGCCTGGCAGGGGTGCCTAGATCATAACAACAGCTGTATAGAACCACAAAAACTCTATATAACAATTAGCTTGGAGTACGGCATTGCATATATCCTTACCATGTCAGCCAGCAACTTCCAGAGAGGCTAGAATACAAAAAGCAAACAAAAAAATCAATATAAAAAAGGTAGTAATAATAGATTGTAGTTAATATTTGGGTAAAAAAATAACAAACATGTTATACTTACCTGCTCTGTGCAGTGTTTTTGCACATAGCAGCCTAGATCATAATCTTCACAGGTCCCTTCACAAATTCCTGGCTCCTCCCTTCTGCCGAGTGCCCCCATAGCAAGCAACTTGCTATGAGGGCACCCGAGCTGAGGCTCTGTGTGTCTATTCAGACACAGAGCCGTGGCTCGGCCCCGCCCCCTCTCCTCATTGGTCTTACTGACATTGCTTAACAGCAGCGGGAGCCAATTGCGCCTACTGCTGTGTCTCAGCCAATCAGGAGAGAGAGTCCCGGACAGCCAAGTATCTCATGCATTATTCACTGGTTCGAGATGGGGCTGAGGAGGGCTGCAGCACACAGAAAGTTTTTTATCTTAATGCATGGAATGAATAAAGATAGAAAATCTTCTGCCTTTAGAACCACTTTAATTATATTCAGAGACTGTTTAAAGGTTGTATGTGTAGCTCATTTGCTTTGCTACCTGTTGTGTAGGTGAATAATAATTTCAAGTTATTTCAAGTGATTGCCTTGTAGTTCTGATTTTCATCCACAAGATGGTGATAGGATTCCCCTTAGCAATGAGCATGTGTGGCGGCCATCTTAGATGGCCAGGTTATAAATAGAGGGACTACAAACAAAAGATACCATTTTTTTCACCATGTCAGCTAGTCTTGGTTGCTCATTTTCTTCACTTTTCTGTGATTTTTTATTTTACCTCAGACAAAGCTCTATTTGAGGAGACATGTTAGGTTTGGGTGATTGGATTTTGGGAGCACCTCCTGACTTTATTTATATTTAGGTTCACATGATATAATTTTTGTCCTGACACATCATTCCCCCCCCCCCCCCCCACCAACTTTGTATTTTGTGGGGTGAGATATGCCTTGTGTCAATGCAGTCTTGATTGAGAGAAGCTATTTGGTGGATATGGTGGTATGTGGGGCTTCTCCATCAGTAGGTATTTGTGTCCACATGGATGAGTGTACCCGTATTATATATCTGAGAGATAAATAATTTTATAGGGTGGAAGACAGATAGCCCATATATTCAGTAAGACAGTATTTTCTAGTATACTTTCTCTTTTTCTGTTCATCTCATTTTTATATGTGGCCAATAGATGGGAATAGAGACAGATATACCCCCACCTCTTTATACCAGTTGGCGAGTAGACCTTAACCGGTTGCCGACTGCGCACAGTATATTTACTGCGGCAGTCGGCCCCGGCCAGGCAGAGTGACGTAGGTCTACGTCGCTCGCCTGTCACTCCTTCTAGAGCCAATAGCGGGTCGTTCACGGAGGAGTGCGGGAGTGTGACTAGCGGACCCGATGTCCGCCGGTCACACTACGATCGCTGGTACAGCGGGAGAAAGACAGAGCGGCTTATGTAAACAAGCCGCCTGTCAGTTCTCCCTGTGTAAAAGTGAAGATCAGACAGTTCTACTATGTAGAACTGTTGATCTTTGTTTTTACACTAGTAGACCTGTCCCTGCACAGTTAGAATCACGCCCCTAGGACACACTTAACCCCTCCCTGTCCAATACTGTTAACCCCTTCCCTGCCAGTGTCATTTTTGCAGTAACAGTGCATATATATAGCACTGATTACTGCAGTAATGTCACTGGTACCCCCAAAAGTGTCAAAAATGTCAGTCAAGGGTCCGATCTGTCCGCCGCAATGTCGCAGTACCGCAAAAAAAAAAATCGCAGATCGCCGCCATTACTCGTTAAAAAAAAAACACCAAAAATGACAAAAATCTTTCCCTTTGTTAGTAAACGCGATAACTTTTGTGCAAACCAATCAAAATACGCTTTTTGCGATTTTTTTTACCAAACATAGGTAGCGTGAAACAAATTGGCCGAAAATGTTAAAAAATTTTGATTTTTACATTTTTTTTGGGGGAATTTCATATAAAAAAAAGTGAAAAATATTGTTGTTTTTGCAAAAATTACGCTTTTTTTGTTTATAGCGCGTGATCAAAAAATCGCACAGGTGATCAAATACCACCAAAAGAAAGCTCTGTTTGTGGGAAAAAAAGGACGTGAAATTCGTTTAGGTACAGCGTCGCACGACCGCGCAATTGTCCGTTAAACTCACGCAGTAAAAAAAAAATCGCAAAAAAAACCCTGGTCTTTTAGCAGGAAAATCCTCCGGTGGTAAAGTGGTTAAGTTTATATATCCTCTAAACAGCCTGGAGCCTTTATATTGAATGTAGGAAGGGGAAAATATAACCCTCATATTGTCTATATGTATATATCAAGAGAAGTTTCACCATTTAAACTAGGTAGATGTTAATATTACCACATTGAGATAGAACGTTGATTCATATATAATGGCATTGACCTCATCCTATAGGTATCCACCTGATATGGTCAATTACATACTTTTTATGATTTACAATAGAAGTTACGTTTTAGTCAAGTGGCCTTTTTTTTGTGCGCAGGGAAGCTCACTCTTGTCTAGTTCTAGTTTATTTTGCCACAGCAAGTGTTACTAATATCACTGGCTTTTGTATACTGTGTATAAGCTGTTGTGTAGGTGTGCAGCTGAACTGCTTTACTCTGCCAAACTGACATTTTCACCTTTCTGGAAGAGGGTAGCTGAGAAGAACTTCAGGGAGGCATCCTGTAGACTTTTTTAGCTTGATTCTTTTGTTTGGTGCCTGTGAGGCTGGGTTCACACTATCTGCGGTTGTGGCTCACATCAGGGGGTCTGGAGCATCCCTGTTCTCTGTTTCAGGTGCAAATTTGGTCTGAATTTTTGGCTGAATTCACACCTGAAAGACCAGAAGATGCACAGGACCTTTTTCCAGTGTGGACCATGGCCACCCCGGGAACTGTGGGAATCGGCTCCATTGAGAGCCGGCCATGCTCTCCTGTCATGTGAATTGGATGTGGGGACACTGCATCCAATTCGCATCAGTGAGAATCCAGCCCAAGACATCACAGGGTGGCTGGAGTGAATTCCAAGGACTTAGAAGAGCTGGCTGCTGCATTGTAAGTGCCCCAGGGCATCTGTACAAAAGTCCCTTGTGCTACAACGTCTATCCCACAGATTTTCAGAATTGCATTACTCTGACGCAATACAAAATGGCCATATCTTCAGGTATTTGTTTATCTCATCAGGAGATGGCGTGAGAGACTGTATTGCGTAGCCAAGGAAAGACTGTTCAGCTACAAAGGATAAATATAGACAGATGTTTTACAGTAGTGTCTCCTGGATAAGGTAATCTCACGGTGGATTATCCTGAAAGGACAGCATAACCATATCTTTCTGTGTGTAGTATCCTAAAAAGACCGTACATCAATTACCACGTTGTTGCTTTTGAAAGAAATGTGTTAACTGTGCAATTATTCAAAGCCCTAATGCAGATCCGTGAGCTTACCAGCAGACAAGTTTGGAAGCTTAGCTAGATGGTGAAAAGTGATTTATATCACATTTGTTGATGTTTAAATGGTAATACTGTGATTCCACTTTTTATTATTGAACTTGTTGCCCTGTTTGTACCAACCATGTCTCCTATTTCCAGTGTGTGATGGATGAATACAATTGCATATTATTTACAACTTGACTAAACTTTTCTGTGCCTAAACCAGATTCAGGTAGGAGCTGTATCTGAAAAAAAAAAAAAAAGTCCTGGTAGGGGCTATCTACAGCGCTTGCTAAATATAAATAAATGTGCAAAGAATATTGTGCAAACAATATATAGCAAATGTGATCCCAATATTTGAAAAAATTGTACATATATATTGAAAATGAATGAATCGTAAAATACTGTATCAAAAATGTGACATAAAAAGCATAAAACATTTATAAATATTTAAAGTTCATCTCGTGATATAAATAAATAAGTGAAAGTGAAAAAGTCCAATTTTTTTGTCGTTATTCCTTGCTTCAGGAAACTGGATAATATAGTGAAGGTGCTCAGTGATATTGTTCCGCAGTTTTTATAGTGACTTTTCTTATAAAGTGCAAGTGCTGATTTCCTTCTTCCTGTGATATAATTTAAAAGATGGGTGACTTACCAGATGTAATGGGTCTCATATACCATACGATAATGAGACCAATCACGCTTGTCGCCCCTCAGGGCCACGGTAGGTCCCCTTGTGATGCCTCCTGGCTGTGCTGGTGATGATTCCCTCCTCACCGCTCCATAGGACAGCATACAGTGTTGTTTATAAAAGAAGATAAAAAGCTCCAGATGGTGTGATATCGTTTTTAAAAGGGTTTTATTCCCATAAATATACAATAAGGTTTCAATCAAGATAGGTAGCAGTATTCAGCAAAAAAAGGTTTAGATTCCCGTGACTGTATTGTACAGCTAAGCAGAGTGGCGTGCGGAGGTAAATCCGGCTTGCGCTCCAGTGTACATCACGCTATGCGCTCCACGTTCACTGACGCGTTTCGTCACATCCGGTGACGATTTCAAAGGGTCCCTTGAAAACGAGCGGCGAGGAGGGAATCATCACCAGCACAGCCAGGAGGCATCACAAGGGGACCTACCGTGGCCCTGAGGGCCGACAAGCGTGATTGGTCTCATTATCATATGGTATACGAGACCCCATTACATCTGGTAAGTCACCCATCTTTTAAATTATATCACAGGAAGAAGGAAATCAGCACTTGCACTTTATAAGAAAAGTCACTATAAAAACTGCGGAACAATATCACTGAGCACCTTCACTATATTATCCAGTTTCCTGAAGCAAGAAATAACGACAAAAAAAAATTGGACTTTTTCACTTTCACTTATTTATTTATATCACGCGATGAACTTTAAATATTTATAAATGTTTTATGCTTTTTATGTCACATTTTTGATACAGTATATATGATTCATTCATTTTCATATTCTTTGCACATTTATTTATATTTAGCAAGTGTTGTAGATAGCCCCTACCAGGACTATTTTTTTCATACACATTTTTTACTACTGCTGCTGCTATATTCACAGATTGTCACTATATATTTAAAATTTTAAATTTCATAAAATATTATAATTCTAAAAACTCCTAGGCGTGAGGAGTGCACTTTTTTAAGTGTTACTTTACATATACAGGAGCTGTATCTGTATACTTGTTGAAGCCAACCCCTATGGGTACGTTATAAGTACATACTTATACAGAGCTCATGCACCTTAATATAAAGGATATACACTGTACTTTTATAGATGTTAATAATCTTAATACCACTTTACTATTAAAAATTGCATATAATGTTTATCAAAATACTGTAATTATGCAAGATAGTAAACCTAAAAGGTGCCCGTAGACATGAAAATCATGTTTTTGAGACTGCAATACACCACACAGACTCAATCATTTAGAATAAATAGTACAAAAAGTGATTGACTTTGGTGAGCATTCTTAGGCCATTGCCAACAATTCCTCTAAAATAAAATGCTACCTTTTAAAGCGTATAAAGTGGTGGTTGATATCTTTGTTTTATATTTTAATTTAAAAAAATCCTTACATGCAACATTGTAGCTTGCACAATGGAGAGCTCATTGTATCGATTATTAGTGCCGGTTCACACTAGGTCGCTCCAACTTGGGGGGCGACCTGTGAAGTCCCGTGCACCGCGACTTCAGCGTGACTTGTACGGACTTCATATAATGAATGTCTATGCAAGTCGCTCCGAGGTCGCCCCAAAGTAGTACAGGACCCTTTTTCTAAGTTGGAGCGACTTGTGTCGCTCCTATTAGAACGGGTCCTGTAGCACTGCATGGACCGCGACTTGTCAGGCTGACAAGTCGCGGTAGTTTGAATGGGGGCTAATAAACTGATCACTGATGTTTCAGAATTTAAAGTGTAACTAAAGGTAACTATTTTTTTTTTTAAGTTTTGGATGGAGTAGAGAGGGATTAGAACACCTGTTGGTTTTTATTGCTGTCTGTGTTCCGTTAGGGAGATTCCCTCTGTCTATTTGTCTTGGACAAATTACCATCGAAAGTGAATTAAATAGAAAATCACAAATTTTGGGTTAATATCAGAACATTAATAGAGGGAAAATGTTCCAAATGGGACACTAGTTCTGGTGACACACCAGGATTCCCTCACTCTGAAGGGATTTCCTTTCACTTCCTGTTTTAGCTATGGAACAGGAAGTGAAAAGAAATGTTCCCACTGGGACACAGAGGGCAAAATAAAAATTAAAATAATAGGGGATAGAAAAAAAAAAATGAAAAAAAAAAAAAGTTTTGCCTTTAGTTACATTTTGAAGGGGAAGTTCACCTGCTTAAAAAATGGGCCCCAGTAGTGTAAAAAACATTGTCCAGCTTTAAAAAAAAAAACAGCTTAGTTTACATGACATACCTTTAGGCCAATCTCTGCTTCCCCTCAGGATGTCAGATCCACCATGACCCAGCAAAGAGGCTGGGATGATCTGACTGTTGAGCATGCTTCCAGCATGACAGAAACAAGTACTTGTTAACAATATGACACATGCGCAGCGCGCTCTGTCCCCCTCTTTTAACAGCGGCTGAGCTCAGGAGGTGGAGAGTGCACTGTGCATGCGTAGGTCTTGAAAGAGGGAGAGTGCTTACTTCTGTGATGTTGGGGACATGCCCCATGTACAGTGCATCCCAATCCTGAATGGGATCCCAATGCTAGTTTTTCAGCTGGGCTGTGGGGAAGCCAACCTTGGCCTAAAGTATGACATTAGAAATTAGGGACCAATTTTGTAAAGGGCACAGTATTTTAAAAAAAATACTGAGCCCCTTGACTGCATAGTGCATTTCAATATAAAAGAGAGTTTAGCCTTTTGGCATACTATCACAAGATTAAAAACAAAATGCTTAGTTTAGTCATGAAGCAAATTTCCAAGGACATCTGTAAAAAGGACATACAATACCTTTCTTTCCTTTTTAGCCCATAGGTCCCATACTGCATTAAGTACTGCAGCAGTCGCCAGCTGCACTACACCCTTCTCCGGTCCAATCTGGCAAAAAATAAAAACTAACGTTATGCCCCATAGAAGATGCATTTCTGCAGCAGCTACATTACCCACAAGGCTTGGAATATTAGAGGATTCGTTCATCACAGTGCCACTACCTATACAAAGAACTGTCAGTGTTGCCCATATAGTAAAACAGATGCCCATTCTATAATACACTGAAAGAAGGAATGTAATGTAGCTTACCAGAGTTCTAATGCTCATATTGATCTGGGAGATCATTGTATGTACCCAGCTTTACACTAAACTAGATCATATTTACTTCATCCACTAATGCTTAAAGGGTAACTCCCACTTTCGTGGGGAAAACAAATAGCAAATAAAGAAAAAAACAATAAAGCGTATCCAATTGCGACACAAGTCATATTGTAATTGAATGTTATTAAAAATTACCTTTGCTTTTCAATCTGCAGCCTCCGTAATTTTCTGAAAATGCAATGCAATATGGCTACCTGGAGCTGTTCTGTACACAGAATGTGTACTGACCACACCCCAGAAACATAATTTCCTGCTTGTGTGATTGGCTCACCAATTTTCCCAGAAGTCTGCCTAAAGCCCCGTACACACGCTACGAATTTCCGCCGACCAGTTGTCCGTTTTTTGCGGCATGCTAGTCTGATGTGGAAAGTGAAGAGGTTTTTTTCATATGAATTTTCCCGTAGGACAGAATTCTACTTCAGAAGTGATGTCATGTGTTGGATTGCTTTGTATGTGTTCTTTCGTCTCTGAGCATGCCCAGTCTTGCTCTTAAGATTTTTTTCCGTCGAAATCTGTACTATGAGATGAAAATCAGATGTTGTATTACGGACAACAAAAATTCTATAGCCTGCACATCAGGATTTTGTCAGCCGAAAATTCGGAGTCGGCTGTCGAAAGCACAATACTAACAATCCGAAAATCGGCAGATCGGTCGTCGGACGAATTTTCCCTTCCGAATTTCTTATCGTGTGTACGGGCCTTTAGATACAAGTCAGATTTCTGGCATCCCCTGCAACAAAAATGTCATTTTTGGTGAGATACTCCCAATAGGAACACGTCTAAAGGGATGCAGGTCCAGCAGATTTCCTCATTAGAGCCCTGCAGCTGCCACAGCTGACAGATTATTATTACCACTCCTATTAGTCCCACTCAGCACAGAGGAACAAACAATGATTTCTTCAGAATAACAAAAGGTAGGAATCTGCAACAAAGTTTGTTAAAATCCCTGCAATGTACAAAGATCACCCAGCGGGGAATGTTTTATTCTTAACAAAAGTGGAGTTACACTTTAAATTCTAATGGATGAGTAGATTAAGACACAAACTGAATCATGACCAGTACAATTATAAACCAAGCACCTTGTCATTAAAGACCCTTCAGATTATTATCCTTATGAAGCAAGTTCACCTTGTGATCCCTACTAAACCAGACTGACCCAAACCATATGTAGCCCTTCATACAGGTATTGCTGGCTTGCAAGACTGAGCACAACAAGCAGTGAGAGTTAAGCCCCGTACACACGTACCGATTGTCGGCCATAAATATTCGGCTGACGACCGATCGGCCGATTGTAGGCTTGTTAGTATGATGCTTCCGACAGCCGACAGCGCATTTTCGGCCAAACAGAATCTGTCGTGCAGGCATTAACATTTTTGTTGGACAACACCAGAACGGCCGATTGTTCGCCAGTCAGTACAGATTTCGGCCGACAGACAGCAGATTTGCAAGACTGGGCATGCTCAGAAAAGAAAAAAGACAAGGAAAGTTAACCATCACATGACATCACTTCTGCAGTCGGCTGTTGGCCGACAAAATTCGTGTGCAGTCTTTTGCAGTTTTCAACAGACACGACAGCCCTGGACAAAAGACGGCCGATCGTTCGGCCGACGATCAGTACGTGTGTACGGGGCTTTAGACTTATGCTTGTCAGTCAGGAAACTGTAGAATTTGCTTTGTACCCCAAATTACACCAAACAGTTCTTGCATAACATGCTGATAAATCACAGCAAACACTTCTGGAAGTTGTGACCTCTTGATTGTTAAAGTGGATCTAACATTGGATATATTTGTCATGTTAGGTGTATGGCCGCTTCCTAAGGTGTTAATGTAATGTTTACAGTTTTCTATCCCTAAAAGTGCCATCATCTGCATTTCTCCCCAGAAAGACAATACTACTTGTTCAGGCACTATTCCGGGTCAGCATCTCCTTCCTGGACCAAGATGCTGACTCAGATGACACAATCATAAAAAACTCTGGTGCAGTCCTTGGCAGTGTTAATATGTGACACAGGCCAGCCCACTGACTCAGTCTGTCGCCCCGTGACTTAGTATAATGTTGCAGTTTGAACATTGGGGGAGAGAAGACCAAGGCTGGCCATACACTATACAAAAAATCATTTGAACTCATTTTCGAAAAACGAACACTCGGCCGAGAGAGCAAATGACCGTGCCATCATGTAATGACCGGTAAAGCGTTCAATGGACATAAATGAATCAGTTTTTGTTCCTTTTTTCACATATACCTAGTGCAAACAGTTTGGACGAGAAACACATTAACCTTTCTATTTATCGTTTGTTTGGCAGAAAACTTGTCCTTAGTTTTTTCGGCTCAAAAACGTCAGCCGATTCGTGCCCATTAACTGGCTGAAAAACGAAAGAACTATCCAGTTGATCAAATTTTGGCCAATTTTTCATATAGTTTATGGCCAGCATGAGGAAATGTTTCCTCCTGCTCAGGTTCAGCATAAGGCAGCTGAGTCATCCAACTTAAGGCACAAGGATGGGGGAGGAAGGGTAGCAGTACCAGTGCAGGGTGGCTGGAGGACGCAGTGGGCAGCAGGGCTCCCTGTCCTTCCACACTGCTTTGTGGTCTTACATTCCTCACCACATGTCTTCACCTGGCCCCCCTCTCTCCTGCCCCATACAGTCCAGTGTCCCTCCAGCCAGAGTCACGGGACCCCCCTAGTCACCTCGATCCCTCACTGTGTACAGAGCCCCCTGATGCACTCTTGTCCTGGACAAGCAAATGTCCCTGCACACTGGTGCAGCCCTATGAGAGATGGCAACCCAGAGGATTCTGCCTCCAATGCTGATCACCCTGTCTGTGATGCTGCTGCTGGAGGGAGCCCAGGCAATCATGGAGGAGTGCTACCCCACTGACTACATGAGCCAGGTGGACATGGGTGGCACAGCCAGACCATGTTGGCCGGGATTCAGTAGCCACACTCCATCATCCTGACCCTGCACTTCAGTGAGTGAGAATCCTCCATCTCCTCCATACACGTTCCCATACCCCACTCCATCTCTCCTAGGGACATCGACCCCATATCCAGACAATGCTGGCTGGCGCCGGCCGCCCTAGGGTGCCAGGAAGGGGAGGGGGGTCGTTAAAACCTGAATCCTAAGCAACCTGGGGATCTGCAGCAACGCTGGAGGAAAGTGGGTGGGGGGTCTAGCAGTACCAGCACCGAGTGACTGGAGGATGGTGGGGGGGTCTAGCAGTCCCTTCACGGGGTGGCTGAAGATCAGGGGGATAACAGTACCAGTGCAGGGTGGTTGGAGGACAGGGGGTATTTAGCAGTACCATCGTGGGGCAGCTGGAGGCCGGGGGGGGGGGGACTGCACCTTCACCTGTGTAGACAAAAATCCTTGCACAGCCCTGCTCCTGCCTATAGTAGACTGATTATGTAATCTCAGCCTAGGCAAAGTTACTAGAACTCAAGGACTAATTTTTAATGATGCAAGGTTATGGATGGAAGGAAGGTACTGGGTGAATAAGTAGCCTGTTGGGATCTCCTATGTAGAATCAGATTCAATAAACCTTTCTGATGACTTTTAATAATTCCTATACATGAACTGGTCAGTCTACAAAGGAGATCTTTGTAGCCAGCCTAGCCACCCAGTCCTCAGGAAGAGGGACAAGTTATCTTTCAAAAACGCATAGAACAGTACTGCAAGGCGACATATTACTTTACTACAATTATGTGCAATGAGCTTAATTGTTGATGGAGCAACTTTAATATAGTCATAGCGGGGAGCTGCTGGTAATCTCTATGTACCAAGCACCGGAGCTTAGACTTGGTTATACATACAGTATCTGCAAGTGCATTTAACAACCATTGGACTACAAGGTGAGATTTCACCAGATATTCAGTGTATTTATATGCATATCCGTTCAGTTTAGTTTAAACATTAGGTAAATGCTGTTCAACTATTTGAATTATCATTTTACTTTTTGAAGCAAGTGGGGAAACTATGTCTTTTTCCTCAGCTGCTGACTAGTTCCTGTTTGCAAAGATCCAGAGCGCTCCATACCGGTTGTCTTTAATTTGAAGTATTTATTTTGCATAATAAAAGGTATTAGCATGCACTACGCCAAAACCTGAATTCATCCTAATAATACAGAGGAAAAGTTTTGTTTTCAGAGGTTTTATATACAAAATCCTCTACAAGCCTCCTGTCAGTCATATTGCTAAATAAATTAGATTTAAAAAAAATGAAATTGCGAAAAGCCAAAAATGGTGACGTCAGAGCTTAGATGACTCAGCCTATTAAATTACCGTGAACAAAAGTTCAGTGCAATGAAATATGGGTGGCTAAATCTCCCAATGGCCTCATAACTATGATTCATGATATTCTTTGCAGTAAACGCTTCTGGTTGGAATTGTTCTAGAATGTAATTGTATTTGGCACTTAGGTATTTTTGCTATCGCTTTCCTATGATAGAATTCCTAACTTCCTATCACATTCAATTAAAGGGATACGGCAAAGCATTTCTTTAACCACTTGCTGACCAGCTGCCATAGTTTTACTGTGGCAGGTCGGCTCTGTTACGCAGAACATCATACCTGTATGTCGCTTCATGTAACAGATAGTGGGGGAGCCAATCAGCAGGTCCGGCGGACGTGATGTCTACCGGGCACCCACCATCGCTCCCCATGGAGACAGAATGGCGGTCTGCCGATGTAACCAAGGCAGGCTGCTGTTCTGTCAGTGATGAACACAGGGATCCTGTGTGCCTCCTATGTAGGAACACAGGTCTCTATGTTCATCCAGTGAATACAACCCCCACACAGATAGAAAGCACTCCCTAGGAGCACAATTAACCCTTTGATCACCCCTGGTGTTAACCCCTTCCCTGCCAGTGTCATTAGCACAGTAACAGTGCATATTTTTAGCTCTGATTACTGTAGTAATGTCACTGGTCCCCCCAAAAGTGTCAAAAATGTCAGTTAGGTGTCTGATCTGTCTGCCGCAATGTCACAGTCCCGCTAAAAATCGCTGATCGCCGTAAAAAAATAAATAAAAATTACATCCATCTATCACAAAGTTTGTAGACGTGATAACTTTTGCGCAAACCAATCAATATACACTTATTGGGATTTTATTTTATATGTGGCATAATACACATTGGCCTAAATTGATGAAATAAATAGATTTTTACATTTTTTTATTGGGAATGTTTTATAGCAGAAATAAAAAATATTGTTTTTTTTTTTTTTGTTTTTTTTTCAGAATTGTCTCTGTTTTTTGTTTATAGTGCAAAAAATAAAAAAACCACAGAGGTGATCAAATACCACCAAAAGAAAGCTCTCTTTATGGGAAAAAAAGGACATTTTATTTGGGTACAGCATCGTACAACCGCACAATTGAAGGTTAAAGTAACGCAGTGGCGTATCGCAAAAAATGGCCTGGTCATTAAGGGGGGTAAAACCTTCCGGTCCTTAAGTGGTTAAAAATGTTTCATGGTTTTTTTTTTAATATTTACCTTCATGTTTTCATGGATTTAGAACTACTGGTTGCAACTTAGCAGTTTAGAAAGAAGTGTTACAGCTTTCATCACGGTGGCTAAGTGGTTAGCACTTCCACCTAACAGCACTAGGCTTGCCATTTCAAATCCACTGCACAGTGCAGGCAAGTATAACATGTTTGTTATTTTTATAGGAAAAAAAGGAGACTTTACAATAACTTTAAGCAACACTTGTTATGTGATTATTTATTCTATGAATTATCCAGTTTTAAATATTTATTTGTGAATTTGCACATTTTGGGATTTATATCGTTTACGGGGAGATCTGCACAAGTTTCTGAGTATTTATTACACTGTTACATAAAAAACAGCAGTAACTAACACTTTGGCACATTAATCATTGTATTTTATATATTTGCTTTTTTGCAAAATCCTAATCATTGGTTACACATAGTATACCAACATTACCAAACCATAAATTTATAATAGCCCAGCACCAATATTACATTTCCCTGGACCACCTCATGCCAGCACACAATGGGTTAACACTGTGGATTGCAGTTGCTGAGTAATTTGTTTGCTGCAAGTATATCCCCCCCTGCCAAACCTACCCATCCATGTTCAGCCTCTCATGGAGTTGGAAGACCCAGAATGCTGGAAGTAAATCTTCCTAAAAATATGATGCCCTGTGTGCTGGGCTGCGGGCAAAATCATGCTTAACCAGCTATGGAACATCCGCCGCAGATATTCTGTGGCAGGCAGCCCCCCCTGCGCACACCGATGTAGGGGTACATCGGTCGCGCGCTGTGTCCTGGGGGGCGAGCGAGCGCCACCACTAGGCAGTGGCGATGCCAATGCACGGGGCCGGCGGCAATCCCCCGCAGTCGCTCCCCGCTGAGAGAGAAGAACGGATCATAGGTCTCTATGGTAATTTTGAAACCCCAACCCCCCGCAGTTAGTATACACTCCCCTAGGTTTATATTTAACCCCTTGATCATCCACTAGGTTAACCCCTTCCCTGCCAATGTCATTATTACAGTAACAGTGCACATTTTTAGAACTGATTACTGTAGTAATGTCCCTGGTCCCCCCCCCCCAAAAGTGTCAAAAAGGTCAGTTAAGGGTCCGATCTGTCTGCCGCTATCCCGATAAAAATCGCAGATCGCCGCCATTACTAGTAAAAAATAAATAAATAAAAATTACATAAATCTTTCCCCTAGTTTGTCTTGGCAGTGGGGGTACCCTGGGCCAGGTGACTCGTGAGGGCGTTGCAATTTGCCTTCTTTAGTCTATGAGCTATAATTTTTTGTGCCTATACAAATTCAGTAAAGAACTGGAATTTTGGACATCACCACTGTGCTTCTTTCAGGGCATGCCTCTCAGCCCAGGAGATAGGATGGTTCTGATGGCAGATCCCAGTCTTCGGGGGTGGGAAGTCCACAATCTGAAGAAACAGGTGTAATGCAGACTCCAATTATCTGGAACTGAAGGAAACCTTTTCTAGCAATGCAAGCATTTCAGTATCTTCTTCAAAGGGGCCTGAGTGAAGTTGATTGACAATAAAACAGCAGTAGCCTACATTTCTTGCCAAGGGGACATCAGAAGCCTTTTTCTGTTACATCTTACAACAGAAACGTTTTGCTGGGCAGAGAGCCACTTACAGCCAGTTACAGTAACATTGGCCTTCTTGCCTGGAAAGCAAAAATCAACTAGCGGTTTGGTAAGGCAGAATATTTTTCAACAAGTGCCTCAAACCAATATTGACCCAATGGGGCTTTCCAGCAGTAGTTCACAGGGAGACTCCACTGAACATGCAGCTTCTGATATTTGCAACAGGATACTAATGCAAAGACTCCGTCATACAACATAGGTTCACAGTGCCATGAATTTTCTGTTTGATCTTTATTTTCTCCGGAGTCCTTGAATATAAAATGCTTCTGAAAATTTGGACAGAACAAGTCCATGCCATACAAGTTATTTTCACCTACCGAGAAGACTTTGGCATACACTGCTCCCCCAAATGTCATCAGCACCACTAAACCCGTTTCTGGTCAAATGAAATCTCTTACGGCAAGGTCAGTGACAGCACCCTAATCCAATGAGAATACGTTAATAACCTGGCTATGGAATAGGCCAGACTAGAGGTGCAGGGATTCTCATCCAAGCTTGTTCAGACCTTGGTGTCCAGAAGATCATCCGTAAACGCTACATATGAGGATTTGAAACCAGTTTGTTTTGTTTGCTCATCAAAAGCTTTCCATCTGTGTTCCCTGCTCTAGCCAAGATCCTGGACATTTTACAGTCAGCGCTAGAGGTTGGTCTGGCATACAACTCCATTTAAGGTACAAATCTTTACCTTATCTTTCACAGGTTTCAGACAGGATGAAAAGCCAGTTACCAGATGTTTTTTGCAGGTGACAAGCTATATATGACCTTGAAGGAAATCCTTCTTCTCTCTGTGGGACTTAGGCTTGGATCTGAGAGCACTGGTGCTGGCACCCTTTGCTCCAATGGTTTCATTTCCATTAAAATTCCTCACAAGAAAACTAGTTCTTCTGCCAGCAACTGAAGACAGAAGGATGTTGAAGATTGCAACACTTTTCCTGCAAGGACCCTTTTGTCTTTTCTTTTTTACTAGAAATAGTGATACTATGACTATCTCCAAAGTTCAATTTTAAAGTGGTATCCAGTTTCCAGCAAAACTGGGAAGTAGTCCCTCTAAATTATCACACAAGAGTCACTGAGTGCACAGCAGGAAGACTTCAGTTCCTTTCACATGGTCAAGTTACTAACTGTGTACTTGGTCAAAGAGGAAAGTGGACAATCTTTTCATTTAGCCATCAGCTCCTCAAGAGTCATCCACTGTTGGATTTCCGGGGTGATTACATTGGCATGCAGGAAGTAGGCCTTTCTGCTCTGAAACAGTTGCAAGCTTATTTGACTAGAGGGGCGGTAGCCTTTGGGGCAGTTATGCTAGGATTGCTTGGAAGATCTATGTAAGATGGCTAGCTTGAAGGTCTCGTGCAGCCTTCATTCAACCTTACAAACTAGATGTGCGATCAGCAAGTTTGGGACAAGAGGGATCAATTCTTTTGGCTTTAACAGCTTTTCTTTGAGTGTCTCTTTTCATGTGTTCTCTCCCGCCCTATTTTCAACTAGGGCAGGGGTGTCCAAACTATGGCCATCCAGCTGTTCAGGAACTACAATTCCCATCATGCCTAGTTATGTCTGTGAATGTCAGAGATTTACAATGCCTCATGGGATGTGTAGTTCCGCAAACAGCTGGAGGGCCGTAGTTTGGACAGCCCTGAGCTAGGGTATATCCAATTGTGTGCTGATGTGAGGTGGGCCAGGGGAACGGAAAATTGTTATCATACTTACCATAATTTTCCTTTCCTGGCCTATCCTCCCATCAGCACAGGACTCCCTCCCTAGTGGCCTGTTGCAGGCTAGGTTATCGAACACTTCAGTTAGGGGAGGGGGCTGCATTTTATCTAGCTAGGAAGAGGTGGTCCTGTGGGCTCCAGAGGAGGTGTTAACCCGTTGTGTGCTGACATGAGGATAGGACAGGAACGGAAAATTACGGTAAGTATGATAACAATTTTCCTTATATTACAGCGGAACTCCACCCAAAAGGGGAAGTACCACTTTAAGGACTAGTCCTCCACTCCTGTTGCACATTTGGTACTTTTGAGGTGCCGGGGGGAACAGGTATTCAATTTTGACATGTACCTGCTTCCCACTTCCATTCCAAGCTCTGCGGCGCTCGGCAATGGAAGTTCTCCTTCTCCCCTACCCCTGCAGTCTTCTGGGATACTGACAGGTCCCTAGAAGACTGCATCCGCCATTTACAATGCGCAGCGCAACTCTTGCTCGTGCAGTGGGCATTCGGCTGTGAACCTGCAAGCTGTCACAGCCGGGGGCCCATAGTGAAGATGCCCGTGCCACCGAGGGAGGACAGAGGATGAAGACGGCTGGGCTGAGTGCATCCCTGGACCGTGGGACAGGTGAGTGGCTGTTTTCTAAAAGTCAGCAGCTACACTTTTTGTTCCAGAAAAAGTTTTAGTGCTATTCAGCACCCTACTCCTGCGCTCAGAACCTGGTCCTCAGGCTGTCTCAATCCTGGAACTTGTACACATACTTGGCATCCACTATGGCTGGGCTTTGCTGCCCCCTACGACCGGGGCGGTCGACCAAACACTGTAGATACAAAACAAAGAAAGGGCGCACCAGCCTAGCGCATTATCCTCAGCGAGTTTATTGATAATAAGAAGATAAAAATCAGCTACTCACAAACATGCGTGAAATTCAAGCATATCGATTCCATAAAGCGGCATCGTTACAGAAGTCCGATATCTCATGAAAGCAGAGGGCTGACGCGTTTCGAGGCCATGCCTCTTCCTCAGAGCCTCTTTTGTAGCTGCTGGCTTATTTTTTGTGACAGGTGGCTGGAACTCCTCTTTAAGCACCACATTAGCCACAGATAAGCGAATTGGTGCTTGCAGCAGTTAACAACTTTACCACACTTAAAGTCCTAGTGCGGGAGCACCTACCACACAATAAAAATTCTAATGGTGTGGTTTAAGACCTTCATCAGCATGACTGATGCTGGGTGATGCAATTATTTATGTACAATGACATCATTGCAATACTTCTAGTATCAATGAGATTATTGGATGCATTTGCAAAGAAATTTTGTCTGGTTTTTGCCCAAATTGTGAAGGCAGAACCCACCTTACTGAAGTTTCTGGACATATTCTACTACTCACTACCTCTCTTACAGAAACCCCATACTTACTGAATTACTGATGCTTGTTAGGTGAAATGGGCTGAGCTAAGGGAGGTATCTGATGTCTTTACACAACAATCTAGTAAAATGGATCAGGTACTGAACACCTGTAAATTGTGGTCCTAAATGGGTCTACAGAGTTGGGTAAGACAAGACAATTACCAGTTATGTTTTATGTATTTTTAGCTACCATAGTCATGGGTGGTCCAAGGTTTAACGTGTATATACAGTCAAAAGATTTTTAAAGTTTTGTTTTGATAGGGAATCATTTTAAACTCTGTTTTTATTGCTGTCTGTGTTACCACCAGCTACCACCAGCTTTTCTTTTTGTCCAAGTGATCACTGTCACTGAGAAATAAAGTGTTGGAAAATGCAAAATTTGAGTTGTCAACAGAGTAAGAGGTGATGGTAAATCTGCCAATGGGGACACCCATTCTGGTGACAACTGTCTAAAGGTGAATTCCTCTCACTTTTTAGAGATTTCCGTCCACTTTGTCGTATCTCCAGGACAGCAAGTGAAGGGATATCTCCTCAAAAGGACACAGGCAGCAAAAAAAAAAAAAAAAAAAGGAACCTGACTGGGGTTTTAAACCTTTCCTACTCTATCCAAAATGGAAAAAAAAAAAGTTTTGACTTTAGATTTACTTGAACTAATCTAGCTATTCTCCTGTCATGCTATGTGGAACTGTAATAAGAGGTCAATTTTACTCACTGCTGCACTTTGTGGTTTTAAAAATATCATGTGTCTGTATTTCTGAGTGAAGTGTGTACAAGTATATGTTAGAGCAACATCAAAAAAAGCAAAAAACACATTCAATGCAGCTCTGCAATACATGCACATTTCTCTATGTTTAAAAATGCTGCAAGTGCAGGAAAATATCTGTTAATCCTGTCAAAAATCTAGTGAGCAACTACTGAGCTTAGCACTCTTTATGCAGGTTCTGCTGCAATGAAATCCTTTGCATTGTTGTGACCCCCTACTTCAATTCTACCATTGGGAGAACACCTTACATTTATGTTATGGTGATGAGGAGAGGAGGTGTTGTTCTGTATTTACAGGATCGGCTGATTAGACCTACCAATTCTTTGGCTGGTAGCACAGTTCCTATATATGTATTTAGCTTTTAGAAGCCTAAATCTACATAAGCCATTGAATACTGTACTTACAATATGTGCATGTAGCAAGGTTTCCAGGCCTGTGGCCTAATGTGGGTCTGAAATTGTTACCGGTTACCTCTCCAGCCCATGTGAGCTGCGACCCTGGGTGTGAGAACTGAGACATGGACAACTCTGGTATCTTTGTTTTGTGGTTTTATTGTAGATAAGGGGATTGGAGAAGGGAATAAGTGGGATACTCCTTAGGCTCAACTAAATACACTTGGGACTTTATCCAGGAAAAATGTCTGTTAACGCTGCCTTGACGCTAGCCAAGGCTCACTGACTCTCAGAACACACTGTAACTTGATAGAAGTACTGAATCCTTAACTTTAAGTCCAGAAGATTCAGGACTGTGGATTATAGAACTACTAACACTGCGGTACTGCAAAGTCACTGACTACTTCCCCCCAGCCTTGCACTGGCTTGAGGTAGTTTACTATAGGTTCCTGTATGGCTACAACTCTCAACTGACACTCTTTACAATTCAGGGCCCAAACTGCAGGTGCCCCCTTTAACTCTTCGGGGGTTCACTGACTATGTACCCCCTTAGTAACTTCAGGGTCCTCAACCTAGGTACCCCCTTTCCTCAGCTAGCTGACACTGGATCCCAGAACCTCCTTCGGTGTGGTCCCCTCTGACTCTAGGCAGACCCCCAGGGGCAATCCTCAGTACTCACAACCTGTGTAGGCTTTCCTGGGACTGGACCCCTCTCGCTCTCCGCAGGCTCTCGGCACACCGGATCCCCTCAGCTCAACTCAGCACTCTCTGGATTCCCAGGCGACACCCCAAGACATCCACTTCCTCAGACAGGAGGCGAGACAGCCATTCGCTCCCTCCTGGGACTCTGCTCCCGCCAAAGACACTGTGTCACGCACTTTTCCCAAACTTATATCGACTCCCAGAATCCTTTGCAGCATAATCTGCCTCCTGGGGTAGCTACAAGCTTGAAATGTGTCTCCCGATTGGGCTTCCTCCACTACCTTATGAGAAACCTCTTATAGGAGCCAGTGGGGAGACTTCCCCCTCAGCAAACACATCTGAAACCCATGACACCCTAACTAACAGAAATCATGGCCCTGTTAGGCAGGCAAGGCCCGCTATACTTTTACCTAGCACTTACCTGTAGGGTGCTACATGCAATTTTCCAAACAAGGTATTTTTCTAAACATTTTAAACAGAAGACAGAAAGAAAATCTGTCAATGTTCAGCATACCCAGCGCAGTTGCCCATCGCTGCTTAGCTCCCTGTAGAAGCCACTGAAATTGTTGACAATGTCTTCAAATGCTCTTCCCACCACATGTCTTGAAAGAGCCTTCACAGCACACACCACTGCAAAACAGCATACAATTTATTACGCAATGGTATTCAGATGTTATTATAGAATAAGCGATTGTTTGGTAATACAATAAACCTTTATACATTGCAGTTGTATTGCAACGGTCATGCTTTTCAAAGATCATACCTGTACAGTATGTTACAAGCATTCGCTTATCCTTAACTAATTCTGGACATATTTTTCTTAATACAGTGACTTCCTATGATTGTCAGCTCCATCTACCGTCCATAGTGCGGTATGTTTTCTGATTGAAGTATTTCAGGAAAAATATTGTATTGTGTCCACCAGATGGAGCAGATAATAGGAAAATCGCTGTATTAAGAAATAGACGTCCAGAATTCATCAAGGTAAGGCGAAGCACTACTTGGATCGGGATGAAGGGAATAGGGCCGGAAAGCTTGTAATGAAAATGTAACTGTTCATGCAAAATTAAAAAGTATCAAACGGTATTTAATGGTAAATAAAAGGGATTGTATACCAGCGCTATGGAGTTGTACTGAATCAGGCTCAAATGGTGGTGTAAGCTGCCTCCAACCTACCTCTGAGGCAGTAAAATAGAAAAAATGCAAAAAAGTTGGACCCGGCGCTACCACTTTAAATCGTGCATGTGCAAATTAGAAAAGTGCATATAGTGCTACAGTGCACC
>NC_138772.1:396767216-396774716 GCF_965119305.1 Pelophylax lessonae | reverse complement strand
AAAGCTTTGATTATGGATACAGTAGTAGGCTGTGTGATTGATATGCCTTAGTTGCTTTTTATAACCATCCCAACCTTGGACATCCGGGCCATCATATGTTTTTATTCTGATAGCTAATGAACCAGGAAAATATATAGGTAAATTGTACCTTGACTTATATCTATTGATGACTGGCTAAGCTTCAATCCTCTTTTAGGATGCCTTGGGAGCCCTGAATTTTGGACATTATTTTAAAACCTACAGGTATGTTGGTCCTTTGGCCCACCCTTTCCTTATCTTGAGACTCCTTACTAGGATAGGTAGCTTTACGAACTAGAACAAGTGCCCCAACTTCATAAATGCAGTTTATATTTGCATGATAGAACCCCCTCTCCACATGGGTTTTAGGGCGCAAGGACTGCTCTGGGTTATTGCAATACCATTCTGCTGCCAGCTTAAATTGCTAAAGGTAAGTATATCTTTGTTTTCTTTTAAAATTTCCCAACCCTATCTCTTACCCCCCTTTAACCTCTCATGTTAGGTGATTTTTCTGTCTTACACGGTGCAGAAAAATATACTCACTTAAGTCCGCTGTCTCTGACCCTCACCAGTGCCTTTATATGCTGTGGGGACTGCCGTTACAGATGTTAAATTGGTTGTAAAATCAATGAGGACAATTACTGGAATTCCCTCTGTTATAGCAAGCTATACTCTGTAGTCTGTGAGTCTCTTTTTTTTTTTAATTATGAAGCTAAATACCTTATTTTACAGCGCCGCTGTGCAGTCATGTGACCTCCTTCCCCAATTTAAGGACTATAGCGGCAGGGGCTGAGATTCCCCTCTGATGTCAGCTGGGAGGTCATGTGACCACACAGCAGCACTGTGAAATAAGGTATTCAGCTTCATAATTTTACAAGTATTTTATCTGGAGTTGAACTTTAAAGTGGTTCTAAAGCCCTAAGGTTTTTCACCTTAATGCATTCTATGTCCCGGACCCCCCCTTTTTACCTGAGCCCAATCCAGTGATATGTACGAGCTCAGCGGCTCCAGCCGCTGTCTCTCTCCTCATTGTACAGATTGATAACAACAGGAGCCATTGGCTCCTGCTGCTGTCACTCAAACCTTGTGACACTGTAGCAGGGGGGGCGGGGCCAAGTCCCGCTATCTATGTCAATGGACACAGCAGCGGGACTCGGAAGTGAGCCCACAATGGGGCCCCCAGCTTTCCGTGGGGGCACCCAATGAAAAGATGGGGCCTGGAGCACCGGCAGGGGACCCGACCCCAGAAGAAGAGGATCAGGTCTGTTCTGCGCAAAACCATTGTACAGAGCAGGTAAGTATAGGTATGTTTGTTATTTTTATTTAAAAATAAAGGAAGGTTTACAACCACTTTAATAATACACCTCAGGTCTGAAGAGGAGACCTGAGCTCTGCGCCCATTCACACTGGCGCGACACGACTTGCTGGGGCGACCTGTGAAGTCGCGGTGCACAATGTGCACCGCGACCTCGGCGCGACTTGCAGGGACATTGTGAAAATTGCTGATTAATGTATATGTAAAATTACAGAATCCAAAATAACAGGAACAAATGTACATGTGTGCACAAGGGCTGTTCCCATTAACAATTGCTAACAGCTCAAGTATTGTTCAAGTAATGGGCAAAATGTGTCAACAATTAACACTTTGCACAAATCTGGAGGAAACATGAGAATAAATATTCAGCTATACAAATGTGTTAAAGATGCAGCGTTGCTTGTTATCCAGTCATTAACACATAATAATGTATTTGAGCTTCTTTGCCTTTATTTGAACTGACTGGTCAGTTTTATACATTGCTACCACAGAAAAACTGAACAGAGCTATACAAAAAGGCAACAGATAGGAAGACGAAGAAGTGGCAGGGACTTGAATCAGTCCAAGTGCAAATGGTTTGTAATTCTTACCATAGCATCAGAGCCGTGGTGATCCAGAGAAGTAGGGAACCGGACATCGGTCACAGTCATTCCAGTAATCTTTTCTTTAACCATAATGATTTGCTTTTAGCTTTCTAATTCTGCAACAGGAAAAAAGTAAATGTCAGCACAGTGGAAGCTAGCAGCCTGTACAGCTTGGAGTGCAGCACCCAGACTTCCTCATATGCAGATTAGTCAGGTCAGGTGCCCACCCCCTGCCGCTGACTTCCACACACGCTTCAATGTTTAACCCATGCATTCCTGAAAATCAACACGCTGTATTTCCCCAGGACAAAGATTCTTAAGCATCTTTTCAACTGGCTTCTAATTACAATCTAGAACTAATAAATCACACATGCGATTTTTACTTTTATTAAAAAGAGCAAAAAAAAACAGACATCTGAGAAAATTTTGTAAAAAAAGTTATTATATTTAAAGCGACCCTTTCTTGCCAGTGGTTACGGTAACAGCTGTAGCAAATATGAAAGAATTCTGCTTATAAACAAGTCCCTAATTTTTAAAGCAGTACAAAACCCCCTAAACATTTAATATATTGCAGCCAGTGTTGGGGTAGTTACTCAAAAAATGTAACTAGTTACTAGTTACTAGTTACTTCTGTAAATTGTAATGAGATTACTTTACTAGTTACTGCATTTGAAAAGTAACTTCACTACTTATTACTTTACTTTCCTCTTTCTTAATTGACCGTGTAGAAGAAGATACATGACACTCTTTCTGCATAGAGTTTATTGTATAAACACAGGCTTTGGGAAACATGAGAACAAAACCGGAAAAAACAGAATAAAACATAAAGTGCAACAAAAAGTCATAAACTTCATCCCTCTCTATTCTTCGAAATAACGATTGTATCGCACGGCTTGGGTAACGCAGGAAAGCGCCTTCCTATAGCCTAGTAAAGTAGTGAAGTTACCAATATTAGTATTGTAACTAGTTACTTTACTTAGTTACCAAATAAAAGTAATGTAGTTACTGTAATCAATTACTTTGTAACTAGTTACCCCCAACACTGATTGCAGCTTACCCTTTCTTAGATGTGGTGGCTGCATTCGTTTATTCGTTTTCTTTTGTTAGTTTTTTTTCCTCTTTTCATCTGATTATTCAGGCAGTAAGCCTAGGTGTATACTAGTGCAGCTGCATAATTATGCATTTTTAGTGCACTTTTGTATTGTGTTTTTGAAACAATTTTTATGCATTTTCATGATTGTTTGTTAAACAAAGAGCCCTTCCAAAACACGCTGCGCATACAAACATTTTTAATGCTCTTTTCATGCTCTCCCTTTCAAGTCTATGGGTCAAAACACCTATGGGGCACCTGCGCTTTTTCAGAAATCGTACTGTGCCATGTTGCACTGATGTGAACAGGCAATATAAAGATGAATGTGATTTCTATTGTCGTGCATTGCAATGCAATGGTATACACTGGAGAAATTGCACCAGTGTGAACACCACAACCCTCACACTCAGTTCTACGTGCTTTTTGTCGCATTTGTGGTGCATTTTTTTTTAGGCATTATTCATTTTTTTACTGAGTTATAATTACACACATTTAACCACTTCAATACAGGGCCCTTTCACCCCCTTCCTGCCCAGGCCAGTTTTCAGCTTTCAGCGCTGTCACAATTTGAATGACAATTGTGCGGTCATGCTACACTGTACCCATATGAAATTTCTATAATTTTTTTCACTCAAATAGAGCTTTCTTTTGGGGGCATTTAATCACAGCTGGGTTTTTTATTTCTTACAAAAAAAAAAAAAGAAAAAAGAAAAAAAAATTTGAAAAAAAAGTTGTTCTTATTTTCTGAGTAAATTTTGAAAATAAGTAATTTTTCACGTTCACTGATGTGCGCTGATGAGGCAGCACTGATGGGCACTGATAGGCTGCACTGATGGGCACTGATAAGGTGGCACTAATGAGGAGGTACTAATATGCCACACTGCTGGGCACTGATAGGTGGCACTGGTGAGCACTGATGGACACTGATGGGCAGCACAGATGAGCAGGCACTGATGGGCACTGACTGGCAGCACTGTGGGCACTGATTGTGGGCACTGTGGGCACTGATGGTGGGCACTGATGGGCATTGGTTGGGGGGACGTATGGGCACTGTTTTTTTACTTTACAGTAATCAGGGCACTGATGATCAGAGCCCTGATTACTGGTCCTAGGCCCCCCTATTGAGCAGGAGCCACTGATTGGCTCTCCTCGCCACACACTCTGACAGTGTGAGATGAGGAGAGCCGATATATGGCACTCATTTACATGTGACCAGCTGTGATTGGACACAGCCGATCACATGGGTAAAGAACCATGTCATTAGCTCTTTACCAAGATCGGGGTCGCGCTGTGTCCTAGCAACGGTGGGTGAGCGGCAAGTGGTTAAGGTGCATTTATGATCATTTACGTGCATTCCGGTACCTTTATGTGTGTTTTTTTAACACTGTGTTTCACAGTGTAAAGTAGGCTCATTAAAATTCATGCATATGCATTTGCACTGTGTTTAAAAACACATTTGACTGCATTTGGTGTAAACGAGCCCTAAGTAAGTTATTTTTCACTAATTTTAACAGGCCAAGCTGACCAAAAAAAGCCGCAGTTAGGCTGGGTATACACATACAGAAAGTCAGCCAGTTCAGCAGGAACCGGCCGAGTTTTGGTACGTGTGTATCGCTGACTGTTCAACAGAAGTCGGTCTTAAGACCAACTTCTGTTGAACAATCCTGTTGGAAAGCCAGCATTCAATCAGCACTTGCAAACAAAAGTTACATCTCTAAACTGTGTATTCTGGGGGGAGAAGTCCCCTTTTTCATAATGCAATAACTCAGCTGCAGAGATCCCGGCATCAACATTGCTTGTGTTGATACAAGTTTTTTCGTTCAACCTACTAGATGGACGAAAAAAAAACTCAAGATGTATACCCTGCTTTAGAGTGTTGAAACCATTTACCACTGACAGGGGCACTTACAATGGACAGCCTTTATTTATTTATATAAAACTATGAATCCCAAACAAAAACGTTTACTGTACCTGCTTGAAAAGGGTGAGCCTGTCATGCTTACCCCTAGCGCAGATGGTCAGGCACTATAGCTGGCTTTTGTGTTCTTCATCTGTAGCAGCACCCTTTGCCATAAAGCAAGTGGGCCTACCGGTACTTGGTTGCCCCCAGGTCTTATTCACAATAATATAGTGCCTGGCTACCACGCCGGGGCAAGAGCAAACTGACAATCCAGGTATAAGTCAGGCAAGGTTCAGAATAGCCAGGGTCAAATTCGTAGGAAAAAGGGCAGGCAGATTTCAGAGAATAGTCGGTCATAAACAGGGGATTCCAAACTAGCAGACACAGCAGACAAACAGGAAGCTTAGAGCATGTGTTACAAATGCTATTACAAGCATGAGACTGCAGGCTTGGGTAGCTTAAATCAGGTTTGGTCTCCACCCAGAGACTGGCTACATATTGCCAGGTCCATACGTCAGGAGATGGTACAGACATTCCCAGTGGCTGCAGCCATCGGCATTGTGTGTAAATCTGACAAGCAGATTCCTAGCTGTCAGGTGGATGCATTCCAGCTGCCTGATTGCTTCCACACATCCCTTGGCTCTTTTAGACCCTGGATGTCTCCTTAAAGAGAACCTGTCACCAAAGGTCCCCTATGTTATAAAAAAATAAAATAAAAATAATAATAATTTTTTTTAATAGTATAAAAATAAAGTTATACCCAAGCACATAAAACCCCTCACTTCAGGGGCTCCTACGCTTTAAAAGGCTAATTGAGATACACATGTTACATATCAAAGAGCAATATTTCTAGCGCCAGACCTTCTCTGTAACTCTTAGACTTTTAAAGTGTCGTCTAAGGAAAATATAGAGTACTAAAGTTTGTTGCCATTTCACGAGCGCATGCAAATTTAAGGTTTGACATGTTGGGTATCTATTTATGCGGTGCAACCTCGTCTTTTATATTTTACCAATAAATTGGGTAGTTAATTTAGTTTCTTTAAAATTAACCTAATTTTGCATTTCCTAGACCTTTGCGGTAATATTGTGTGACGTAAGAAATTCGAACTTCCACTCTTTTTTCTCTAGGTTGGCTGTAAAAAAGAGATACAGGACACAAAAATTCAAAATAAATGACAGGTTGAAATAGCTAATAGGACAAAACCCAAAAAATGCTTCAAATATAATAATAGTAAAAAGGTCAGGTCTGAGCATGTAGACCCTTTACAAAATAATCTGGAGTGGGTGACTGGGGACAAAGAGAAGGCAAATGTACTAAATACTTTCTTTAGCTCTGTGTATACAAAGGAGCATGGGGGGGAGCTCCTGTCCACAATAGGGATTATATTGACACAGCCCCAAATGATCCCCAATGCTCAAAAGTGACATAGTACAGAAATATTTAGACAGAATAAAGGTGGATAAAGCACCTGGACCAGATGACATCCACCAACAGATGCTAAAAGAATTTAGCTCTGTCATTTCAAAGCCATTGTTTCTAAATTTAAGGGACTCATTAATAACTGGAATATTACCACTGGACTGGCGTAGGGCCAATGTTGTGCCTATATTTGAAAAGGGATCAAAGTCTTTGCCAAGTAACTATAGACCTTTTAGTTTAACTTCTATAGTTGGGAAGATACTGGAGAGTTTAATAAAAGATGAGTTCTTGCTGGAAAAAAATATTTTAAGCAACAGACAGCATGGATTCATGAAGGACAGAAGTTGTCAAACAACCTTGATTTCTTTTTATGAGGAGGTAGGTAAAAGCTTGGACAGAAGGGTGGCTGTGGACGTATTATACCTGAATTTTGCAAAAGCATTTCCCCTCACACAGCTAATGTGTAAGGTAAAGTCTACAGGCTTGGAAATATCAGTTTATATATAGAAAACTGGCTAAAAGAGAAAATTCCGAGAGTATTGGTTAATGATTCTTACTCTGAATAGTCTAAGGTTATTGTTGGTTTACCCCAAGGTTCAGTGTTGGGCCCTTTTACTTTTTAATATATTTATAAATGATATAGGGTCTGGGATTAAAAGTACTATTTCAGTCTTTGCAGATGACACCAAGCTATGCAGTGAAATAACTTCCTTTAAGGATGTCTCCAACTTACAAGCCAACCTCAATGCACTGCCTAATTGGGCAACTATTTGGTAAATGAGGTTTAATGTTGATAAATGTAAATTTATGCACTTGGGGGCTAAGAATATGCATGCACCATACATACTAGGGGGAGTACAACTGGGGGAATCTAGAGTGGAGAAGGATCTGAGGGTTTTGGTAGATCCTAAGCTTAATAATAGCATGCAATGCCAAGCTATGGTTTCCAAAGCAAGCAAAGTCATTTCTTTTAAGAGGGGTATTGCTCGCAAAGAGAGAGATATTGTTTTTTCCCCTGTACAAATCATTAGAAAGACCTCATCTGGAATATGCAGTTCAGTTTTGAGCACCAGTTCTCAAAAAAGTTTATCAGGGAGCTGGAGAGAGTGTAGAGAAGGGAAACCAAACTGATAAGAGGCATGAAGGAGCTCAGCTATGAGGAAAGATTAGAGG